>NC_091929.1:41595743-41753243 GCF_041260155.1 Ptychodera flava
GATACGTGCCAAACGGACTGGTCTATTGGCTAATTTTGTAGACATCTGAAATGAATGGAAGGGGCACGAATGTATGTCCTTAGAGAGTTAAAGTCAATTTTTGTCACCATTAGAAAATATACTCAAGTCCAATATTCTTCAGATTTTATCAAAATTTTGATAACAAACTGAAGCCAATGAAATGTGATGGCCATTAAGTCCAAAATTATAAAAATAATTACAGAAAAATTCATAAAAATTCATAGAGATTGGTAAAAATGTTGTACTAAAATGTTGGTGAGAATAATTACAGCACTCAAAGGGTTAATATTGTAGTTTAGTGAGACAAGATATTATTTTATGGAATCAAATTTACTGAAAATAAGATAACATTTAAAAATTTGACGTTCAGAAAATGAGCAACAAACTAAGTGCTCTTTTATAAGTAGGAAAAGTGCATTTAATTATCTAAACATTCAACATATTTCAAATTGTTAACATCATAATAAACGATTTTCAGCATTCCATTTGATATTAAAAAGAATTTCAAATTTCCAGGATACCTTCATGGAATCATGCTCAGAAGGACCATGCCAACACAACGGCTGGTGTATATCACGTCGAAATGACTTTAATTGTGTATGCCGTGCAGAAGACAGATTTTATGGAGACTTATGTGAAATACTTGGTATGTCTATAGAAATCTTGTTAACAGTCTCACTGTTGCGATGAAGTACACAAACTTACATTCAACATCTGTCATCATAGTCACACAGCCTTACTCACAAAATCGATCTTTTGACAGTGAAATGTGCCCCGAAACTATCGTTCGAGCTTTCAATAATGCTTTTTAAAAGGGAAACATTGTGTCTTACAGTTTCATATTAAATCATGATTCATGGTGGAATTTCGAGGGAAATAAGCAAATTACTTGCCTAAGATTTACTACAGTTAAAATTCTAAACGCTGCTATTCTCTTTGATTACGGTATGTGGAAAAGTAATTTTTAACTTTTACAGAAATAATAATAAGGCGAAAACATTATTCGCTTCCGTCTGCAAAGTAATTCTCGAAATCTGCATACCTAAAGACATGTTCATAACACTTAACAGTCTACATAAAGAACAGCAGTAATGATTCATCGGTTACCGTCAATTCTGTAGCTGAACTCCATTTCTGTTAGGGCTCCATAAGCTGTGTCTTTTGGCTATTTTTTGAAAACTTTTGTTTTTTTGTTTCCTATACACTTTGTGCATTGATTCCCTTAACTGTCATTTAATACAAAGTATTTAGCATATCAACACAACCTTATATGAATATAATATCCATTGTTATTGTTGAAAATAGTATTCAAGTCCGGACTAGAATTCATTTATAAACAATAAAAATAATCGCTATACACATACAAGCTGTGTTGACAGACACTCTAGTTGATATACAGAAGCAGAACACTGAAAAACTTGCCACAAGTTACAGCTTATGTCCCTTTAACTAATGTGTGTCGTAAATGGTGTTCAATTCCTCCACTGTAAAGTCAATGCTTTCTCCTTTATTCTTATGATTAGAAGTGCAAGAACTGTCCACGTGGGCTACGTGGACATCTTGGTCAGAGTGTTCCGTAACATGTGGCGTTGGGCACCAGGAAAGAGAGAGGATTTGTGAAAAATCGGCTTTAAGAGTGGATGCGGTAAATTGTGATGGTCATGATGAAGACTATAGAAAATGCAACACGCAACCCTGTCCAAGTAGGCCATGATTAAGATTGAGTAGACAGAGATCCAGTATGTTAATCACGTCTACTGCCAAATATCACATGTATTATAAGCAGAATTACGGGAGTAAGGTAGTCTTTGTGGAACACAATAATGTGTTCTCATCTACTTAGATTTTAAATAACCTTTAATTGACCTACGCGCGTCGCTATCTATAGAGCGCACGTACGATTACGATTCTGACACATCACAGCGCATATCACCCACATTGTGCCCATCCTTGAATGATCTTTGCATGTGTAGATAGTACAGTTAAAGCAATAGTGCGGGAATAATTCATCGCATGCACGACACGCCAAGTTTTTAATATACGTTTTGCAAAAACATTTTTATTACCAAGACCATAATTCACAGTTCAGCTGTATCCTTGCAAGAATAATTGTTTGAAGTTAATTATGCCACCGCTTTTTTTCAGGTTGGTCGATGTGGAGTGAACTGTCTCCTTTCCAATATCCGGGGACTTTAGCATCACGGCACAGGTATTGCAGGTACGGAGGAAACCAAAACAAGGATGATGGTTGCAAGGGTGACAGTGAAGGACAGTGTGAAGTCAATATTAAAGCAGGTATTTTGCTGTTGGTCTTGGTTATAATATTGAAAGAATTAGATAAGACTGTATATATGTAAACAAGTGTATTTTGTTGCATATTAACTAAAACCGTGCACGATACAAAAATTTAGGTCGTCTGCGTGATTATCCATTAGGCTGAAATCGTCCTTCTGAGAATTGAAATATACATAAAATATGAGTGACAGACATTATTACTTTAAACTTGAAGGCAATATCTGCTGCTCTTTATACCGCTAAATAATTAAGGCCATTGACCCCTATCCTTTGAAAACGTATGATGATATTGGATAAGCTTGGAATACGTACACTAATTGTACTGAGACATCGCCGTCTTATATTATATATATATATATATATATATATATATATATATATATATATATATAATATATAATATATATAGATATATAAATATATATATATATATATATATATATATATATATATGCGTATGCACACTATGTGATCGCGTTAGCTGTAGAGCAATGCATTTGAGCTGTGCATTATTAAAACATGAATATTTGTGCAAGTCATGGATACATTGGTGTAATTGAATAATGAATGTGTGTGAATTTTTTGTCACTGACCACATGAAATACAAAATGTATACAATGTGCCCTCCCGGTTATCACCAAAATGGATATATATATAATATATATAATATATATATATATATATATATATATATATATATATATATATATATATATATATATATATATATATATATATATATATATCTATATATATATTATATTATATATATATATATATATATATATAATATGCATTTTTACGACAGTTCCAATAAGATTGTCAGGGTCAGAAAGGTAGGAGAAGGTTACGTAGAAGTTTTCAACACTGTAAATGGACGATGGGGTGCCATAAGCAAAAAGGAATGGGATCTTAATACTGCAAACGTGTCATGCCGTCAGCTTGGATTTTCAAGAGTAAATACAGGTACGGTCAAGGCTCTCAATAGAGATATCACTGTGATGGTGACCATTTTGAATTCTACATAATATATAAAAGATAAAGATTTGATAATTTGTTTCTCTGTGCCAAACGATAGAGTGGTGACCCGTGAATTTCATTCATGATTTTGAAAGAGTATGGTTGAAGGTTTGAGCTAAATTGAAGTCTTTCTTTATCGAGGCATGAATTATCTTAATGATAAAACATAATTTCACAAGTGCTAGTCGGAAGAATACAATATCGTTAACGACACGTTGAAATCTCTTTAATTCTTTTTATTGGGTATGGCAGTTTATCTCTATTTTCCTTTGAAACAGAGGTTGGTAACTACACGGTTGATGATGTTTCAATGACAGTTGTCGGTGAAATACATTGCAATGGCGATGAACAATTACTCCTATTTTGTGAGCTTTGGAACTGGGGAAAATTACTAATCGTAGAATCTGCTGAAATTGCAAGCGTCACCTGCGTAGTCGGTGAGTTAGATCTTTGATCTATGATTGTCATTCTGATCTGTTTATAATCCTGCTAGCCTTGGAATATTTGGCAGAATTTGGGGTTTTACGCACGGACGATTCATGCACTACTCAAAATTGCCATGGGTCTATCGATAGAAAAATCTAGAAAGTGCGCCGCACTGTAAAAGATATATAAAGCCAAGTCAGTTCTTACGACGAGCACCTCTCACACAGGTAGTTCTCTGTAAGTGCACTACGTATTTTTAGGTTTTTTTATTCGATATTTACTGTATATCGTTAATGCACCGGTTTGACCTGGTCTTTAGAATTGTAGCCAGTGCGCATCAAAAAGTGCCGTGCTTGCCAGGCTTTAACCCTTTCACCACCATGGTTTGTACCAAATCCATTGTTTTCTATGGTAAAGTTGGACCTGTATACAGGGAACTGGGGGTGAAAGGCGTTTATGTGAATTGGGCCATGGTGGTGGTGGTGGACAGGGTATGAAGCATCCGAGTATCGAAAAAACAGGTCTCTCTCTTATGCCACATTATATCCATCGTTTTTAGTTAGGATTTGCCTGGAAAGATATTCGGACTATCAAATTCGATAGTGCTTTCTCGTTTTTTTTGCTTGTGTATGCCCATTTTGAATTTCTTGCAGTTAATGTAGGATTTTTCAGTTTGTTTTTGCTAAAAGTAAAAAAAATGTGGTCATGTTGTTAACACAAGGAGGGCGCTTCTTTTAATTTAAAATTACATATTAAGCCTTATCACTTCGCTCTTTTACATAGCTTTTGCTATTGGATAGGGTCAAAGTGTTGGTCGGCTATTATTAGTCGTCATACCTTCGTATGGCAAAAATTCGTGTACCTTACAAACAGGTTAATATCCTTCAGATAGTCTAAAATAGACCATATGGTAATACTGGCTATCAAACTGTCAGCAAATTGCAGTCACTTTAAATCTTTGTCGATCGTCGACAACTCTCGTGGTTTCTGTCTTCAGAGGGGGTTATTACCTGGCCATATATACGCTGTAAATTCGACACCTGCGCCCACGCAGCACTCCATCTCAGCGTGAGATCCTACCTTGCCATACACTATTTATTATGCACACAAGACATGTACTCAGACAACACTCGACCTCAAAAGGAGAAGATACCTATCTAGCATCTAGGATAGAATAGTGCTTCGAGGCATGAACCTACCTGCCAAATCGAAATGTATATATTAGCTGTCATTTTTTCCGATTAGAAATAAATCAGATGGCAAGATGTGAGGCCGACCCTTTGATGCATAGAGGAAAGTAAGTAGGAGAGTTTAAGAAATGTGATAAAAACACTGCAGTAAAACAAAATGAAGGATAAGATGGAATGTCAAGGCTGTAAAACTTTGCTACGATGCCCTTGCTTATCAGAAATGTGGAGGTTACGTCTGGAACGAAAAGGGCGCTAGAGCGTATGGTTAAATGATGGCAGGATGAAAAAAGACAGATGTGTTAATTGTAAGCATTCGAAACTTGGAGGGAAAATCTCAAAAGTGTACGTTGAGAAGTCTGTACGTTTAAGGCATTTCAACGTGACCACAGGCAGCAAAACGAGTCTAACACTTTTATATCACGTATTTATTGGACAAGATGAAACATCTACCTACAAAACTTATATTGAAGATACGGGGTATACCACTTACCGGTTGACTCTCTTCTTATTAATACTCCGTCAATTGTGGCAGCTTGGTATTGCTGTGTGATGCAGCTTTGATCGTTGTGGCGTGTACTACCTTAACCAATATTTCCGATGAAATTTCTTCCTGTGCACATTGATAGCAGATGGTGGATGGGGCAAATGGAGTGCATGGAGCCCATGTTCTGTTACCTGTGGATGGGGAATTCGTACAAGGACTAGGCAATGCGATAACCCAACACCCAACAACGGAGGGCAAAACTGTAGTGAAACAGACCACCAAGGAGTTTCTGATTGTAGAATGTCAGCAAAACGATGCCGTAAGTGTCGAAGATTTGTAGATATCCCGTTATTTACATAAACATGATTGGAACTAATTTTGGACAATTGGATTTTCATATGTTTCAAATTTCTCAAAAATTTTAGGTGCCCTATTGTTGAAAGTTGCAATATTACAAATTACTTGTAAAACAAGTGTGTAACGTAAAAATAGAAGTAGATGAGGTTACGATTGCAGATTAAATCAGCATTACTTCACAATCCAACTAGTTCAAATCGTTTTCATACCTTTCAAAGAAGTGCACAATTTAGGTGCATTAACAGTAATTTTGAATTTGTAAGAGCAACGCTCAGGAAAAGTAGGCTTGACAGGTAGTTGAACAAAAAATAAGTATTACTAAAGGAAAATAATTAATTCCGTCAGAAAGTTAATATTTTGAGTTTAATATCATGGGTAGTAAACCAGCTTATTTCAAATTCGAGAATTCTCTGTTTCTCCCCTGACAAAGATAAACTTTTCACACTTTCTTTCTGCCGATCCATTAGCCGTCGGCTGCCTTCTCACTACTCAAAATTCTTCGAGATAACCTCTCCCCTCAACAACGAATTTTCTACTCACTCTCTCAGCAATATTTCCCATAGTTAGCTTTTCCGCCCAGCCACTCAAGTATAATTTCTCAACCACTGATGACGAAATGTGCCGTTCCGCCATTTTGCCAGCCTGATTACATACAACACAAAGGTTGTCAGTCAAGAAACCACGTGCGAACGCCTTTTTTTAGAACGAGTCTGTTTAATGCTCCTGATACCCGAATATTAATGCCATAAAGGAAATTGAAGCTGGCAAGTAGATGTATGAGTTTGTAAATTAGGTGATAAACCACATCAATGAGAAATGGCGAGTGTATTAGAGAGCTTACTGGTCAAATCTTGCTCATGTTATGTCCGTTTCTGAGGTGCTTTATTGCCAATATATATTAAAAGTATATTGGAATTCTGGCTTAACTATTTAAAGCTGGAATGTTTTCTTAGAACTGAGGTGCGTTTCAGTTGTGCTATATTGCTAGCATATTGTTGTTTCTTGCTTGTCTCGAATAGTCAGGTCGCTTCATCCATGCCATCAACATACTGGTATAAAAGAATCGTAAATGTACACAGCTGTACAAATTCTTGCTAAGGTACAAACCATTAGAACCTGCCAGGAGAAACATTTGCCTTCACATTTTCAGTTTCACCCACTTTGTCTAAATGTATAGATTTGGAATGATTTCTTAAGGGAAAGTCAAAAGATTCTGCTTTCCAGAATTCTTTCCATCACAACCGCTCAGCTTGGATCTCAAAATAGATCCTTTACTCACCGTTATTCGTTGGAAACATTCAAATATAAACAAGTCTATATTTTGAAATAGTTTAACCAGTTCTTATTATGAAACTGATATGAGAACTGCGATTGACATAATACTTTCTCATTTATTTCTGCATGATCTGATAACGCTAGCCTGCCAAACCTATAATATCCCCAATGGTTACGTCTACGCCCATGACACTGGTCATTTGTCAGCTGCTCATTTCACATGTGACACTGGATATGCACCTGAAAAGAATTATACAATTTGCATGGACGGCACTTGGAGCGACTCAGATCCTTGCCAAGGTCAGAACCATTCTCCTTCGTTTTAAAGCTATATTATCAATAATGATTTATTTAATCAGTAGGGGGTACCTGTAGGTACCATTTGGTCATTAAACATACAAAAAATCTCAAGGTGAAAAAGTAACATTTTATTCTTTTTAATATGCTGGTTATAAAGTTTTCTATTTACGTGGCCTGAATTGGTTGCCGGTTGAGCCTGGGTAACATTATATTGATTCCACAGTAATGGCCCAGGGGAATACACAGTATGAATAAATTATAACTAAATGTTGATTACATTTAAACTTTCATTACGTAACTTTTATAAAGAACCTTTACTTTCAACATATATATTTTACATCTGTGAAAAGATAATAGGTGAGAAGATTACCATGTTTTGTCTGTTACGGGCACTACATTTAGTAAATTCTAGTAAAATCATTCGAAAGAAATCTCATTCACAATATAACTGCACCTTTCAGATATTGATGAGTGTGCTGAAAGTGATCTGAATAACTGCAACCAGAAATGCGAGAACACAATAGGATCCTTCGAATGTGGGTGTTACTGGCTTGACATATATGGAACATGCTTTCATAGAGGTGGTCATAAAGTGAATTGGACGATTGCTCGCGATCAATGTCAGTCCATGGGCTGTGGAGCAAATCTCGTATACTTTCATTCAATTTCTGTCTTTGACGTCGTTGTGAAGTACTTTACAGATGTGTGGATAGGCTTGAATGATATAACGGTAAGGATGTCTGAAAACGATGAACATTATAACAATGGAAATTTATTATTACGATTTAATGTCTTTTCATATTTGACTGATAAAACGGAGTTATTCTGAATCATCTTGGTTTGAGACACCATTTTGATGTATTTGCAATTTCTCAATAGAAATTTTTCTCACCGAGAGTCCATCATGAAACACACACCTATCAATCGTGTTTCCTTTTATTTTAGAATGAAGGTTCTTTCAAGTGGGCCGATGGTAGCTATTTTAATCCGGAGTTCATTCTATGGGATCCAGCAAGTCCAAAAAATGACACCGTTGGCCAAGATGCTGACTGCTGTGAGATCGGTAACAGAACCGTGAGAGACTCAGATTGTGGCACACTTTTGGATTTCGTTTGTCGGCAAAGTGCAGCATGCTAAAAGTACACACAAGTGGAATATTCAAAGACATATTTAAATTCGTCGGCCTGACGAATTTAAATATGTCTTTGAATGGTCGTAGTTAGTTTTTTACAATTGAAAGTGGGTGTAAAGACTCGTGGTCCCTTTGCTGCCCAATCATCGATATTATATTCCGTAGCTGTGTTGTCAGCAGCATATTACTGTTGACACAAGCCAATCGTAGCTTAATCATCTTGATCCCAAAGGGGAACTTTATGTCATACATAGCTTGTAGAAGAAAACAATGCAAAGATAAATATTAGTTTTAAAGGAATGGAGAAATAGATGATGAATTTTGCCACTTGAAAAAAATATTACTGGTATTGTTTATTTAGCTTTAAGAGGTTTGGCATTTTAATCACAATGTTTATATTGATATTCGACTTTTTTTACTTGCAGCCTGTGATAAATTGCGAAATGAAGAAAACTGGAAAGATTCTGGTAATCTTTAATACAAAGTTTCTGTTTTTAATTAGACAGACATGAAAGATATGAACCAACTTCTGATACAAAAATTATAAAATATAAAATATAAAATTAAGATAGAATCAATATTCACTGGAACGATTAAGTTACATGTATAGGACAATAAAATCTAAATTTTCCTTTTCACAATAACATTATATAAAATTGACACTAATTATATCTCTTTTAAGTTTATGTAGACAAAAAATGACAAGTTTGCTTTGCATAATTTATTCTCTTCCTAAAATCAGAGGAATAAAATGATTAACACTTTTAAAGTGATGAAAATCATGATAATCAAAGTTTCAATAATTATTGTTATCAAGCATTTAGAGTTTTATTGCCAAGCTTAATTGTCACTTTACTGCATGGTATTGTGAGAGTAAATTTGAAAATTCGATAAAATTTCACCCAGCTAGAATCGTTACATCTTGAAATGTTGAGTATGGAAGTACAAAGAAGCCCTAAAAGTAGGTGATTGCATACATCTGCATAAATGTACACTTATCTGTCACCTCATCCAACTTACAACTGCTTGTCGTGATAAAAGATAAATCCAGCTCTTCTTTTAGTTTCTGTTTCACAGATTTCTAAACCCTGCTTATCCCTAAAAAGGTTACAAAGAATACATTTAAAACACATTTTTTTTCAGCGAGGACAAGTTTTATTAAATTTTGCGTATGGCATCTTTACACCATACATTTGATTTTAAAGGCATAGAATAAAGCCTGGATGTTAGAATGGCAGATTTTTAATTTGATCATCCTTTACTTGTATCCGTCCTAAAAGTAAATAAAGTGAATATTACTACGATATACTTTTATTTGCTGTGAACCTGAGTTTGAGCTATTGTAGTTTTTGTGAAGTCTGGCGCTTATAAGTTTGTTACCTATATTTCTGTTCATTGTATATGCGATTATTGGTTGGTTTTGGAACAGTTTTTTAGTGTTTCGTCTTTTTCAAATTCACTCCAGTTTTCTGTCAGGGCTTGCTTGATTTTTTTGGCGTTTCAATGTACGGGCTATATGTTGTTATGAAGACTACTGTATTGTTGGTGGCGTTATTTCTTTCGATTGACCCGAACTAAATGTATACCTTGTTTATGACATGTAAACGTGAGATCGCTTAGATCACTGATAAGGAATATTTACAGAGCGACTAATCAGATTCCCTCAGGTTTAAAAAAAATACACGTGCAAACCAACTTTGATGAAACGTCGCTCAAATAATCGTATCAACAAATTGTTCCGACTATGATCATCGCACGCTTGGGTTAGCAAAAAATAATTAACGTCTTGCATGAATGTACATCTGTGTACAAGTTCATGTGCAATGAAGGGTTACATCATAGCTCGCTGAGTTAATTTGACGAAATAATTAAACAAGCGAATATAAAACGGTTGTCCAGGCGTGAAGTAGCTTGACTCACTCGAAAAGTTCTAATCTTCGACTGAATTTTTCAATACTCTATCCATAAAAGGGCCTTTGCCCATTCAGTGGGATGCGTTCTGAAAATACTCAGAAAAAAATTTACAACTCAAACAAAATTCCGGTCTCCTCTCTATGTCAAGGTAGTATGCGCCTCGAAAGTGAAAGATTTGAACTTTTGTTCATCCTCAAGGAATCTTTCAACCATTTTCTTTCAAAATCAAGAATAAAAATCGGGGGGGGGGGGTCGCAGTCAGACTTTGGTACTAGAGAAACAAATAACCCGAGTTTTACCGACGTTTGAAATTCAAAATGGCCGCCATCCGTGTGTTTATTCTACGGAGAAAAATCCTTTTTCCAAATTTCGAAAACTAAGCCGGAGAGAGGTTTTCTCACACCAAGAGCTTTAAAATGAACCCCCACAAGTGGTAGATCACAAAAGAATTGAAAAAGTTTGAGAGTCCGAAAATTTGTGCCCGAGGCGCGCCCTACCATAAAAGGAGCACTGAAAACTCTCACCAAGATAGCAAGATGAGAGGATACGATAGACAACATACACAATGGAGACATGCTTTCTCGTTTAACAAATGTGTGTAGGATGAATGAGTACACTAGAGATAATTCATTAGTGTCTATGTGTATTGAATTTTTACTTTCAATAACAATCACATATGTTTTAGCAATAAAAGATGAACGATTACATGCAGCACCCAGAATATTTAATAGCCTCGGACTTCAATGGTCTCCATGGCACCCTTTTGATCGCGCATTTTTAGTACCTCCCTACACAATCCTTCAGCTACTAAGCAGTATAAATTATTAACAGGTCCCTAATGTATCCCTCGGATTTCGACACATCACTGCAACTGATAGTTTGTGTTTGAAATTGTTGCTGCCATCAGCCTCAATGAGCAAAATAGCTCTCAATTCTCATTCCTGTTCATCTTACTCAGTTTGAAGTTTCATTTTGCGTCCACTCATATAGTATACGGATATGCATCAACAAATTTCTTAAAAGATTGGACGGTCGCATCGTTTGAGTACAGCATGTCACATGTCAACACACCGTTGATGTGTTTTCAGGAATGCATGCGTCGCTATCATAACGTATAGGGATTTTGGCCGCAAGTGCTTTGTGCATGAAACTCTTGAAGACATAATCTATCATCCTGGCGCCATGATGGCAGTGAGGGATGATTTTGAATCACTCTTTCCCAACAAGGCAAGTATTTATGCCCACAAATTTATTCTCATGTGTTTGAAAAACTGCCAGAGGCCAATTGGCACCGTTTGATGTGCAAGTAATATGTCTATTTTGGGAGAGAAAAACTCGCATTCCGAATTCTTTGATGTGGACATGGGATAATGCACGCTCAACCAGTATTGACCGGATTATAGGTAAATTTTGTCGAACCTTCAATGAAATGAAGGATCGATCCAAATCCAATTCCTGAGAGGGTCACTTTCCAACCCTAAATATTTAAGAAATACTGTACCCCTCCCGCCCATAATGAGAGTAATCAAACTTTTTACAACATAATGTACGAGGCGAAGTCAAGTACGATATGATGTGCAAAGTTTACTTGAGTCCATTATGGGCGTTGAGGTGTGCATTATTGCTATTATTTTATAGTTTGGCTATGCAAGTGAATTTAAGATGAAGAAAAACATCTGGGCCACACTACTGGATAATCGGACGAATCAGTAATCTAAGGGTATGATGTCTTAACATTCACTGATATTGACAAAGTTGTATTATAATACAGTGTAGTGCGAAAACTGACATGATATTAGTTTGATGAAAAGCAAATTTCCTATTTTAATTCTATTAAAATAGAACTCGATTAAATAAAAGCTGGAACTTCAGAGATGCTTTTCTTATTACGTGAAAACTGCATTATGCCGACAGATCCCCTGTTTTTAATTTGTTAGATAATAATTAATGATTTTTAGTATTCATTGTAATGTTGAAAGGAATCTCAAATTTCAGAATATTTTCATAGAATCTTGCTCGGAAGGACCATGTCAACACAACGGCTGGTGTATATCACATCCAAACAAGTCTACCTGTGTATGCCGTGCTGAAGAAAGATTTTATTGAGATACATGTGAAACACTCGGTATGTCTATGGCACCCTTGTTGACATTGTGTCTCTTTTATACTAAAGTTCAAAGGCCAGGTTCTCTCACATAAGTCATAAAACCTACCTTTTCAGGTAAACTTGCCTCGAAACCAATTTTTTCAGCTTCTCTTACACTTTGCCAGAGAAAGCATTCTCTTTCATAATCTAGATTAAAAACATTCAATAGTTTTCGTTCAAACTTTGGGATTAAAGAAATATAAATTTTATTATAACACGCCACATGCTCATTCCGTGTCGCGATTCGCCAGAATACGTCACGTGACGAGAAAATAGATACGTCTAGTCCCCGCCGGATCGACAAAAGTGACGTCAGAGGGCATTTTTTGAAAAGCTATTTCCCTAGGGAAATAGTTCTGACTAAATTTGGAAAAGTGCCCGGTCACGTGACCGTAGTGTCGTCTGCAGCTTTGCAACAATGGCGGGTGACTAGAACGTGATGTGCTGTGCGTCCGGCATAGGTGACGACACATTCTCTTTATTCCAACATTTTCCAACATTCCAACAGCATAGGAACTTGAGTAGCTCATCGACGGAAAAGATTAAAGTGCAACTAAAGATGTCGCTAGGTATGTTTAGAATATTTTTTGAGAGAAAGTGGTACCGTGTACAACTGAAACCGCGGTGGAAACATCGCCCAGTGAACTTGTCACTGTGGATTGTTGTGGTGCAAAATATCAAAACACATTAAAAACTATATAACAATAAAACATGAGCATGTGGTGTGTTATAAAACACCTATAGCCTGGTCTTTATTCGGGCTATAGCGCTCGTCTATTACCCCTCGTGGCCGTGTGTTACCAGAAACACATCGCTATACCCCTCGGCCTACGGCCTCGGGGAATAGCGATGTGTTTCTGGTAACACACGGCCCTCGGGGTAATAGACGGGCGCTATAGCCCTCATGACCAGGCAATAGGTGTTTACTATAACCCAAACGGGATTCGAACCCCCACACACTCACGGCAACATCGCCTAGCTGCTAGGCCTCACACAAAACCAGTCGGCCACTGCTTCCAACCCAAAAGAGTTGGTCACAGTAACCGACTTAGATGTTGCAATTCTGTGCGCGACCGAGCAACACGGTGTGCGTGGAGCAGACGACACACAGACACAGTACACACACATATAGTAATCGGAAAAGCACGAAGCTTTTTACTGAGCTATCAGACAGACTCGGGGACAAGTAAATATCCACCAGCAGAAATAAGGTGCCTAAAACTGACAATATTTGAAATTCAATCTACCGATATTCTCTATTTTAACTCTGTTGGTTTTACGTATCTAGGGCCAATTTCTATGAGCGGTACCGTGCGTGGCATGTAAATATCAAGTTATTGGTATTTGATTTTGCAACTGCAAATCCGATCGCCTTCCGTTCCTTTTACAAGAACTGCGGTAAATTGTGACGGTCATGATGATGACTATAGAAAATGCAACACGCAACCCTGTCCAAGTAGGCCATAATTATATTTGCACTCGAGCGTATTTTCCAGCTGAATTTTTGCAAAAGAGTAGATAAAGATCATTTATGTTAATCACATCTACTACGACAAATCATATGTGTGGTGACTATATTTGGGACATTGACAATGCTCGTTTGCTGCCACAATTATTGCAGTGTTGCCCCTGGGTTCGGCAACAGAAAAACTGCTGTTATTTACTAGGGGAGGTGCTTATATTCAAGCAATCCAGATTATCTGTTCTATATGCTTAATTTATACTAATTTAGTGACTATTTTTGATACCACTCCAACTTTCAATAACCTTTTGTTTGAGTCAACGTACATGTGAAGAAATTGTAAAAGACAAAAGACACTGACAGGAATCATATTCTCACAATGTCATGAACATGCTTCAACGTACATGTGAAGAAATTCTAAAAGACAAAATGCACTGACAAGAATCATATTCTCACAATGTCATGAACTTGCATGCCATGATCACATTAATACTGATCTACAGCGTAGCAAAATACTATAATATACAGAGACTATTTCCAAGCTTAAAGTGACATAGTATTTTACATTGATGTTTCGAATCAAACTGATTACACAGTGCCTGGATACAGAAGTTACAATATGGTAAAATGTTCATATGAATCATATATTGAAATACAGAATAAACTTTGAAGAAGGACGTCATGTATGCCACTCAACAGCACAATATGCACTTTGAACCAGCATGCATTGGCTGCACCTAGAAACAACTTTCACACGGTCAACATCTTGTGGAAACAACGATTTAGCGGCGAAAATTGTAAAAGTCACCGGTAAAAACTCTTCACAGATGAAAGGATAGTTGCTTAAAACAAGTAATATTTATTGTCTAGTGGATGAAAAAAAAACATCCCGGACTCGAAGGAAAATAAACAATGGTAGACATGACTTGGGAGTGGGGCTATTCTATTAATGTAATGGGGTACTTAGGGTCACAGTTATATATAGGCATTTCGAAAATGTACCATTTTGCGGGCGATGCTGTGCCAAGAACTTCAAAGACCATTGTGTTTACATCTTTCAATAGGTTTCCTTAATCTTAAAAGTAATTTTACCAACTGCAAAGGCCAGTATTCTCTCTATCCTCTTCATATTTGAGTTAAACTAGGCTAGGGGCTTATAAACGGATGTTGAGCATTTTACAAACTCTTCGAAAAGTAGTGGAGGGCTTACACACGAGGGCTATTCTGGGACGAGTATGGTAATCTTGAACTTTCTAAATAAGGCAGGCTATTTAAAGTGTTTACATTGGATCATATATAACTTGTCTCTTCTAAAATTCTGCAAAATATAGGCAATGCAGATATGTTAAACTAGTTGTAGATATCTGACGTTGAACAACTTTAAGCATCATTTTATCGGAGCAATTAGGTGATTTTTCCAAGGACAGGCGAAATAGCTGACGGCATTGGTAAACTAGGCTATGGTACAAGCTCTGCATAGCCATTTCACGAAGTTTTCAAGGTGTTCAAAAAATTGATTCGACTAGGTATACCTTTCTTAATGACAACCAACCTCTCTCTGATACGCCATTCTTGGTGTCACCCGTCCGCAAAGTACCAGGAGGTTAAGAGTAGGTTGTTAATTAGTTGCTTGAGCCGTCTTCTTATTTTGACTTCACTAAGAAACTGTGTAAGTGGTGCCCTCTTGGCCATTGAAAATCACAATTTTATCAGTACCATTATCGCCTACATTAAAGGTATACTGTAACCTGTTCAAATTTTGCCACAGTTACCATAGAAAGAGAAAATCTAACCAATCAGATGTTAAACGGGTGGCCGCTTCTTAAAAACAGCGCCCTCACACCGCATTTTGAATACCAAGGAAAGCCCATTTGACCATTTATGGGCATATTTAGATAACTCACTAAGCGCTTTTTGGGCTTTGAACCAAAGACCTGACCACGAGAAAACTACACCTAGATAACTGTAAAAAGAAGTAACTGATATCCTGTACCCATTATAAAACCAGTTTTCGTGGTTTTTCAAAGACCCTCCCCTTCTAAAGACAATAATTTTAGTTTTTATTAATATTCATGGAAAGCTTCCACTTACAACAATATTCATAAAGCTGATTGAGAAGACGGTGTAATCCTATTCTTGAGGTACTGACAAGAGTTAAGTCATCGGCGAACAACAAATAAATAATTGTTAAAATACCGATTTCGACACCAGAGAACCGGTGAGTATTGGCCAGAGTGAGACCAATGTCATTAATGAAAATACAAAACAAAAGAGGAGAGAGAACAGAGCCTTGTTGGACGCCAAAACTACACTCAAACATGTCAGTTATACCCTTCGTAGTCCTGACACATGATTTGACCTTTTATACATTGAAGCAAGTACATCATAAATTTTACATTTCATACCACATTTTATAAGTTTGTAAAAATACAATAATGATCAATGCGATCGAACGCCTTTCAAAATTGATAAATGCTACATAAAGTCGGCCTTTTCTGTGTGCTAAATAGTTGGATACAATGGTATGTAAAATAAAAATGCTATCTGCTGTAGAGAATGATTTCCGGAAACCTGCCTGCTCATCAACAATTGGATAGTTATCTTTTAACCACTTCTGGAGTATATTTTCCACAATATCACAAAACATTTTACCCATTATGGACAACAGTGTTATTCCTCTGTAGTCTTTTGCACAATTCCTATCACCTTTCTTGTATATCGGAGTAATAACCCCTTCTATCCGTGCTGCAGGAAAATTGCCTGTCTCCAAGACGGGGTTAAAAAGCTTACAAATCATTTCTTTCTCAGAAAGTGGTGATTCTTTAAAACTACTTGCGGTTACACCATCTAATCCTGGTGCTTTACCATACTTTAACTTCCTGATTGTTTGCTCTACTTCTTCAAGTGCAATTGGTGAATTCAAGACTTTCGATCCTTCTGTATCGATACTAAAGTCTAGGACACCTTGTTCAAACCCATCAACAAAATCTTTAACTTCATTGTAAAAATGAGAAAAATTATCATTTACCATACCACTTGTATTTAAGAGAGAGAGAAAAATAATTGAACCATTCATCCTTGTCAATACTAGCAGATGGTACAAGCGAAATGTTTTGTATTTGTTTCTATGGAGGCTGACAGTAATTTATCTAAATTACTCTTATTGTATTCCTTCTTCTTTTGGCTGACAATTTCTCTGTAATCATTCTTATATATCTTCAACTCTTTTAAATTGTCAACAGATCTGTTGTTCCTATAATGATTTAATTTTGAATTTACAATACGTTTAAACCTTTTACAATCTTTGTCATACCATGACTTTGTTGACTATTCTGTATTCTCACGTGGTCTTCCACAATACCTATGCGTAACCTTCATATTATCAGCAGCAGATTTAAAATTGATAACAAACACTTTGCTGCCTGTTCAATATTGGTGTGGTTAATGAACTAGTTAAATTCTTCTTCTTCTTGATGTCTTGCTTGAACAGAATCCCAATATTCAAAAAATATTGATCTGTTATTAACATTCCAGGCGTATTTAACAATACCACAGTCAACATTGTTAACAGGATCATCAATACCTAAATCTGATGAAGCAAGCTCAGTGATTTCTTTTACAGGAGAGTACACGTAAATATCAAAACACAACAGTTGATGGTCAGATTCTATCCTGTTATCTATATAATAACTACAAAAAGTTGAAAAATAACTTGACTCTGTCAGCAAATAGTCAACGACACTGTAACCAGAATCATTAACAAAAGTGAAATTTCCACTACCAGCATCTTTAAACAACCTACCATTAACAATTCTGAGCTCTGTATTTTTACAAAACTGAAGGAAACTTCTGACCGACTTATTAAAAACTCTATCACAGGATATACGACTTGGGATAGGCGCGTCACTATTTGAAAAAATAACATCTTGGCAGACAAATTTCGCAACACTTTCGTCATTTGCAGTACGTGCATTGAAATCACCACAGATATAGAAACGGGAATTTGGAAAGATACTACAAAACTGTGCATACTCTTGTTCAAGGATATCAAGTGTACACTCTGAATCAGTTGTTCCAACATCATCTGGTGGATTATAAACAACTGCGAAAACAATGGCAGGGGTGTTATCAGTTGAATGGTTATAAAAATGTAGCCACATGATATTGTAAGAACTACTTGGAATTTGCTTAACATGGAATGGTAATGAATCACTGTAGAAAACATTTATTCCTCCAGGATGTCTTCCATATTTTGAACGTTTTAATCCTGGTTTTGAAAAGGTTTAAAACCATGTATAGAGTGGCTTGAATTTTTTTTATCCAGGTCGCAGTTAAGAGGATTATATAAAAATTACACAGGTAAGAAATTAGATCTTGATCACAGAGTTTTGAAGAAAGACTATGGATATTCCAAAAAGGCACCGCAGTTTAACAGGCAAACTGCGTGTATCAGTGTTAGCGTTCAAACTTTCCGGTGTAAATATGTCTTGCTCATACCTTCCGTTGTTGTCAGGGCCTTGGCCTCCGTCTCAGCTGTTAATGGTGTCCGTTCTTGCTAATAAAAGAATGTCATTGCGAACACCATTATAGACAAACGTATATACCATCTATTTTCAGCTTGTCAAACAAAAGAAATGCCCTCCTTCCTTGCGCTCTTGCGGCTTAGAGATGACGTCCGAGTTTCTTCTTGTTTCTCTAACTTTGAATGTAAAGTCTTCGGATATTCTGTATGCTGCACCCTTGAGCTGCTTTGCTGACTCATAGACTTCTTTTCGTTGCTGGTACCTGGAAAATTTTGCAATAATGGGTTTTGGGCGAGAACGAGCATTCGTTAGTCGATGGATTCTGTCAAATTCAATGGTGTCCCCTTCGATACCAAGCTTATTAGTCCCCACGGACACCGTCCTGGGGGACTTATAGGTTTGGTCATGTCCGTGCGTGCGTCCATTCGTTCACGCAGATATCTCAGACATGCCATGGTCAATTTCTTTCAAACTTTGCACAAGGATAGTACCCTACCCCATACAGATGCACGTCGATTTGTTTCACGTGTTAGAGGACTTTTTAGATTACACCTCCATAGACTCCCATTTATAAGGCAGTTCTCCATAGACTCCCATGTACAAGGCCAAGAAAAAAAATAAAAATTTAGTTTCTCATCGTATTCGTATTGCAAAAAGGATGCAGTGACACAGTTTTTAGTCCCCATGGATGAAGTCAAGAGGGCTTATAGATTGGGTCATGTCCGTCTGATCGTCCATCCATTCGTCCATCAGTTCACGCAGACATCTCAGATATTTTGACAACATGTCACGTGACCACAGTGACCTTTGACCTCAAATATACATATTTGTTCATACCTCAGTAACCACAAGTGCTACACCCTTCATATATGGTATGATGGGACACCTTATGACGCCATGTATTGTACCTCATTAATTACACGCATATCTGATTTTGAGTGAGCCAATAGAGCTAGAGGTTTGATGTTTGGTATATAGGGATAACTTAGCGATACAATTTTTTTGACAAAATGTCACATGACCTCAATGACCTTTGACCTGAAATATACATATCTGTCCATACCTCAGTAACCACAAGTGGTACACCCTTCATATTTGGTATGATGGGAGACCTTATGACGCCAACTACTGTACCTCATTAATTATGTGCATATCTTTTTTCTGAGCAAGCCAATAGAGCTGGATGTCTGATTTTTGGTATATAGGGATAACTATAGGATATAATTTTTGACAAAATGTCATGTAACCTCGATGACCTTTTACCTAAAATATACGTTTATGTCAATAAATAAGTAACCACAAGTGCTATGTCCTTTAAATTTCGTAGGATGGGAGACCTTATGACAACACACGTTTTACCTGATTGATTACACGTATCTAATTCTGGGCAAGCGAATGGAGCTAGAGGTCTGATTTTTGGCATGTAGGGATTAATTAGCAATTCAATTTTTTCCCCAAAATGTCACGTGACCTCGATGACTTTTGAGCTTGATTATACATATATATGCATAACTCAGTAACCACAAGTTCTATACCCTCCAATTTTGATAGGATATCAGAGCTTAAAATGTCACATCTTGTACCTCGTTTAGTATGCGCATATGTATTTCTTGGCTGGCCAATACAGCTAGAGGTCTGATCGTTTTCCCCGGTTTTGAACTATAAGTTAGACATGCCTCATGTGTTTCAAATTGGGAACAACGACATAGACCCATGTGCCCATAGATCTCAACATATACACTCCAGTGATACTTCTTAATGACCACATTTCCCTGCCCCATCAAGACTAATACTCCTATTACAAGTGGGGACTATGTCATTGTGAATGACTTGTCTGTGATGAATTCTTCCACCTTAGTTTCCGACTGCTCCTACGTTTTATTTCCTTCTTGTTCAATACCTTTAAAAATTAAATTATCTCGTTCCATCTGGCCTTTTAGTCCATCTTTCAGATGTTTGTTCTAATCAGCTAGTCAGGCCGTCTCCTCTCTTGTTTCTTTGAGTTCTTGTTGTACATTTCGAATGTCGTTGGTCAGGTCGTCAATCTTTGCATGTAAATCAGTGCCCATCTTGTCCACAATAATGGCCATAAGTACTGAAATAAACTTTACTTGAATATTTAGATAACAGGTCGACTGTTTGCCTCTAATATACGACACGTTGTGATATACAGCCATAATGTGACTATTCATATTTCAGACCTAGAAGCACGCTATCATGAGTGCCTTCACCTCAAAACAACCATGCCAATATGCGCATCCGAATAAGAATGGCCAGTGGAGATCATGGGCCTTTTTATGTCAAGTTTTAATGTCAAGCCCTGTTTAATCAACTGATTCCGAGAGTTGACAACGTTATTCCTTTTCACGTGACGGCAGCTGGAAACATTACCTCAATGGCGTCGTCAATAAAGCTGGCATAGCTCATCGTATTGACTGTACGATAGCAAATGGCGGGCTAATGGGACAGGAGCAGGACGCTGTAGGTGATCGATATGATGCAAACGAGGCATTGATTGGTAGTGTGATAAAATTCAAATTGTAGTCTCGAATATTTAGTGGGGATGAGGTTGAAAGAGTGGTAGGGGATTGTTCAACCTTTGGTGATCTATTCGCATAGAATATGCTAATCTACAAATAGAGGGCAACGTTTCTGTTGAAACAGAAGACGTTTGCGGTAAGTTGCAAGGATCAAATGTTGCCTTAGAATCGAAATTACCAGAGCATTGACTATACTGACAGAAAAGCAAAGACTTGTATCACAAATGTGTGACAAGCCTGGTTCTTAGGAAGGTGATTCCTAATTATGAAAACCAGAAAATTTGAACAAATTTTACGACGATTTCTTGACAGGTAGACAGTAACGGGCATTGGTATTTTATGAGAAAGCGGTCTTCGGATAAGAATCTTCTTTGACCTGTGTGAGTCATTTTATAGTTTTTTTGGCTTTCTTCGTAGAATCACAGTTCGCAAACAGAGTCATTCTCGAACTGAAAACAGCAAACATAGTTCTCGCAAAACCAATCCCTGAGTTGGTCGCTGTGACTGCTTGCATTTGGGTGAAAATCGAAGAGGCTGGAAACGATGCCGCACTGATATCTTACACCGTATCTGAACATGACAATGAATTTCTGATCCATTATCTTGGTGCCGGCTTCCACGTGTACGTTGGAAATATACTTCTAGTCATCACCGCCGCGCCAATCAATGATGGGGCATGGCACCACGTGTGCGTCACATGGTCTTCAAGTGATGGCAGCTGGAAGTATTATCATAACGGGGCTGTCAGCAGCGTTGGCCGTGATCATCAAAGCCATTATAGCATCGGAAGCAGCGGCGTTTTAGTTTTGGGACAAGAGCAGGACGCCTCGGAGGACGATTTGACGGAATCAAGCACTTGTTGGTAGTTTGACAGAATTCAATATGTGGGAAAGAGCACTGGCTGATGGCGAAATCACAGACATTGTCGGAGACTGTTCTCATTTCGGGGAATTGTTCGCTTTGAATATTGACCACCTGGGCATGGAGGGCGATGTTTCAAAGAGAAGTGAAGACGTATGCTGTGAACTCTTACTTGTTGAAAACATCTGAGTGACAGCTGCCAATTAAAATATTGTAATTGAGATAATGCTCGTTAGATTTCTATTGATTTGGTATTGGTTCATGTTTTCGCCTCTTTGCCATTTAGCACTTTAGTTAATTCACTTATTCATATATTCACTTATTTTATTTAATTCACTTATTCATATATTCACTTATTCATGTAATAGCATATATTCCTTATTACAACACGCAAACGATGTTATTCACCTGTACACGATATAGGTGCTATATTCGCTGTATTGTACGAATGGAACACTATTATGACATATCAGTAAATAACAGTTACAAACCACTTCAGTTCACTGTAAATGTTCTTGCTTGCGCTCGTGATCTCGGGTATACCATCGCTGGGTGCGGTTTATTGCTACATTAATCTCTTTGTTTCGCCTGAATAATCAATTTAGATAATATCTCCCTATAGAGGTAAGAATCGGCCTATGCTACTCAGACGTTTGGAATCAACTAACCGCATCAAGGATCGCGCACTTGACATTGAAATGTCAGCAGAAACTGTAAATTTACGTCAGAATGATGTTCACTGAGATGGAATGGATGACGGGGACAAGTATTACCATGGTAATGAACTGCGTTTTTGTTCGAAGAAGACAATCTAGGCTCTCCTGTGTAAGAATACTTCATATGTTTGAGTGGACATGAAGTAGAATTCGTTGCTGTCGTGTAGATGGTGGTACATGCTTGTCGTTTTGATGGTACATGTAAATGCGTTATTAGAAGTATTACTGTTAATATTAATGCCTTGCTGTATGTATACTTAAATTTCATATCGAAGATACCTAACATTCTTTGTTTCTCATTGTCACATATTTCAGATCGAACTGTCCTGGAATTGAAGACAGATAGCACAAACGTAATAGTATCTAAAATGATTCCTTAGTTGTCTTCTGTAAGTGTCTGCATTTGGGTGAACATCAACGAGGATGGGCACAGCGCAGCCCTGGTTTCTTATGCTGTGCCACAACATGACAATGAATTTCTCATCAACTATTTTGGCATTGGTTTCCATGTGTACATTGGCAATGTACTTCTGGTCATTCCAGCATCGTCGATCGATGATAGGTCATGGCATCACATGTGTATCACATGGTCTTCAAGTGACGGCAGCTGGAAACATAACCTTGATGGTATGGTCAACAAAGCTGGCAGTGGACATCAGACAGGGTATGTCATGACGAGCGGCGGTTTTCTGGTGTTGGGACAAGAGCAGGATACCGTAGGAGGCCGTTACCAAGCCAGCCAGGCACTGGTTGGGTAGTCTTACAGAATGCAATATGTGGTCAACAGCAATGAATGATAATGAAATCGCCACCGTCATTGGGTATTGCTCAATTGGCGGCGACGTTTTCAATTGGAATATCGGTGATTTTTACCTAGAGGGCGATGTTTCAATGAAGGTTGAAGATGTCTTCTGTAAGTATTAATATTTACTCCATCTTTTCTATGTTCACATTGTTGCGTTTAGAAATCCACGCTAGATATTTGGAGAGGTAGTTGAAAAGTGATAAATACGATCTTTAAACATAGTTGTGAAATTTGGAATGTTGCTGTTTTGGCAAAAAAAAACGTATTCGCATTGTTGGTGGATTCCGAATAAAGATTTCGACATGTCGGGCACAGTTTTCATATTCTTACCGATGTAAATAAATTCTACCTCACATTTGAACCTGAAATCTCATACCATTTTCAAGCACCAAATCCGTAAGTCATTATATTTTAGATATATATTTTCCGACGTCATGTCATCTTATTATATTAATGGCCAGGTGCTTTCATGCTTTTTTATTACTTTCACTCTTAAAAGTGAGTTATCATTACTTTGAATGTATATTGTATCTTGGAATGCATCCTAGAATATCGCAACGTAGCTTTATACAAAATCTAGATGTCATACATTTTCTCAGAGATCGAACGCAAAAGCTATATGATATACAGGTCCTTCGGCATTCATTTGACCAACACTGAAAAGACGTTTATTGATTTTGGGAGTCATCTTGTTATAACGTCACAGTAGTTCCAATGGAGGTACTTTTTGAAATGTAAGGCGGAGTTTCCATTTGACTCTCTGGTCAGCTCAGGGCAGAAATGTCAAAACTGGCACAGCTTGTGTTGTTAAATAGATAAAATTTTAGAGTTTGTAAGTGCAAAATTAATTTTTGAAAGAATCGAGAGGCAAATACTAAGCCTTTTGACCCATACATTTAAGGTTCCTTTTTGTTTTTTCAGTATCTCATATTTCAGACAGGATGATACTCAAACTGACGACAGCAAGTACAAATGTGGTTGTATCCAAACCTATTCCTACACTCTCTGCTTTGACTGCTTGCATTTGGGTTCAAATAAATGAGACTGGACATGATGCAGCCTTTGTGGCTTACGCCACATCTGAACACGGCAATGAATTTTTAGTCCACTATTATGGCGTCGGCTTCCACGTATACATCTGGTACATTGTCGGTGTCTTGCTAGTTATTCGAACACCACCTATCGATGATAGCGTATGGCATCACGTGTGCTTCGCTTGGTCTGCTAGTGATGGCGGCTGCAAAATATTACCACAATGGCGTCATCAGCAAAGAAGGAAGTGACTTTCAGATTGGGCATCCCATAGGCAGTGGTGGATTTTTAGTCTTGGGACAGGAACAAGACGCTGTCGGAGGAAGATATGATGCTAATCAAGCAATGGTTGGTAGTTTTACAGAATTCAACTTGTGGTCCAGATCACTAACTGTCGATGAAATTGCTGCAACTGCCGGAGATTGTTCAATTGGTGGCGATGTCTTTTCTTGGAATATCGGTGATCTCTTCATAGAGGGGGACGTTCTTCTGAAGATAGAAGACGTATGCTGTAAGTGAAAATGTCAGTCCTCCAGCGAAATGCACCGTTATGTCATATAAAATGAACTCTTATACCCTTCAGAAGGCACAGGTTCGTACATCAGAAAATCAGCAACTAAACATCAACTAGGCCTCATATTTAATGGCTTGTAATAGTTCCAGTGATCTATTTCCATCGATAAAAGGGGTAAATTAATTATTCCGAATAAAGGTGTTGTCATGGTCGTTTTTAACGGTCTCATTTTTAAGGTCATCAAAATCGACATTACGATGAGTAAAATTTCTCGCTTTGTTTATTATACTTTTCTTTCAGTGTCTCATTGTTGTACTGCGGACCCCGAATACCAACGTAATTGTCTCCAAACTGATACCTGAGATATCCAGTCTGACTGCTTGCATTTAGGCAAAAATCATCGAGGTTGGACACAATGCAGCTCTGGTGTCCTATGCTGCATCTGAACACGACAATGAATTTTTAATCCACTATCTTGGCGATGGCTTCCACGTGTACATCAGCAATGCCCTGCTAATCGTCAAAGCCCAGCCTATCGATGACGGTGCATGGCACCACGTGTGCTTCACGTGGTCGTCAGGTGATGGTCACTGGCAATATTATCACAATGGCGTCCTCATCAAGAGTGGTAGTGGATCTAATCCGACAAGGGCGTGAATAGCAATGGCTATTTAGTTTTAGGACAGGAACAGGACACTGTCGGTGGAGGATATGACACAAACCAGGCACTCGTTGGTAGCTTAACACATTTCAACATGTGGTCAAGGGTACTTCCAGCAGACGTAATTTCAGAATTAGAAAGAAATTGTTCCCTTGTTGGCGATGTATTTGCTTGGAATATTGGAGATCTTTATATGGAAGGTGACGTTTCCATGGAGATAGGAGACATTTGTTGAAAGCCATTCAGGCTAATCTTTAGTTTTTTCATATTGTAGAGGACATTACTAATGAATGATCAAGATTAAAGTATATTTGTCATGTTATACTAATTATCTGTTAGGAGATGAAACACAGCCAAATCGGTTTCTTTTTTTCTTCGAACTTGCTTTAATAATTAGCATCTTTTTTCTCTATACTCAAATGTTATTATACCAGGATTGTTGATAAATTTATTCATCCTTAACTCTGGGTATACTTTAGCCAGGTTATTGAGTTGGTACCTTAAGCCTTTAGTCGAGACTTTAAGATTAGTATAATTTGTAGAGTGCGCGTCAAAGATAGCTTTTCGGACTCAAACATTTTAACAATTTACGTGCCCTTTGCTTGTATGGACTCATTCTTAATCATGTGAAGTAAGGTAAAATTTCACTTTCATATTTTTTTTCCTGTAACCCAAATTTGAGATTACAGAGGCATGCAAGCAAAAGCTTAAAAAGTTGTCTTTACTTTTTCTGCAATATTGTCATTACAAACCAAGGTGCCATCAAAAGCTGCAAGATTATTGAACAATATTCTGTCATGTATATCAACACTAGGTTATTTGCAGTGAGCCATGCCCTCTATGCTTGTAACCTGTAGACGAGAACTCAATAAATCCGTACTATAAAATGAATTCTATTTCAGAATTGCTCTCAACACTGTCTCATGCTGCAAAGTTTTAAGCAGGACAGGCGTATGCACACTTTGTGGGCGTGTTGGCTGTTGAGGAATGCACGTGAAATGTGCATTACTAAAACATGAATATTTCTGCAAGTCATGTATACATTAGTGTAGTTGAATAATGAATGTTTATGAATCTTATTATTCCCTGATATTGTTCAACCGTGTTTTTATGTAATCATGTACAAAGACTTTACAAGGAACCCGAAAATTCGACTCAAATTCCATTATTTTTAATATATAAATAATGTCAAGATACAGCACTAACTTGAATTGTTTTCATTCTTGTGTGATTGGCTGTTTAGCGATTTCTTGAAAGAAAAACTTGTGTGAATATGACACTAATGGTAGCCTCTTCAAACAGGGTAAAGTGTTCAACCGGTTTCGATTTGTCCAACTGACGATCAAGTTGACGCATTTAAAATGTTTGCAGCCGACATATATATATCTATGTATATATATATATATATATATATATATATATATATATATATATATAATATATATATATATATATATATATATATATATATATATATATATATATATATATATCGAAGTATATGCCGTATGTTATGGGTTCGAACCCGATTGAAAACTAGCCGTATTTTCTACCTTGGGTTGATACCTCTGCTGGTGGACAGAATTGTCCCCGAGGTTATCGTTCGCCAAGTTAAAGCGATGAAATTCGTTTCTTCTTCCGCTTCGATAAAGTGTGCATGTGCTTGTATGATAGTGAGCATGCATGCGTGAGTGCTTCACGAACTCTACAACGTGTGGAGCGGCCTCAGTCAGAAAAATGTAACAACTTAGCCTATTGAACCACTCTTTCTAGGGAGTGGAGATTTAGCCGAGCGGTTCTCTCCGTGGCCTCTCCGCTAGGCGACTGATGCCGTATGTTGTGGGTTCGAACCCGATTGAAAACTAGCCGTATACAGATGTCCTCGTGGGAAATTACAGTGCTCGATGCTAAAGCAGAGCGTTATAAATGATAACACAAAATTACTTCAAGTACAAAGTAATGATATCTGTTACTTAAGTTTCATGCATCCTGCAATCATCAGACAGAAGAAGTTTATGAATTCTGTTACTTCTTCTGTCTGATGATTGCAGGATGCATGAAACTTAAGTAACAAATATCATTACTTTGTACTTGAAGTAATTTTGTGTTATTATATATACATATAATATATATATATATATATATATATATATATATATATATATATATATATATATATATATATATATATATATATATATATATATATATATATATATATATATATATATATATATATATATAAAGAGAGAGAGAGAGAGAGAGAGAGAGAGAGAGAGAGAGAGAGAGAGAGAGCTAAAGTAAAAGATTCTTTCTATTATATCATTGGAATATGCCATTCTATTTGTAAGTGGTGTTAAAATTTGATAAAATAATATTTGTTTTGCTTGCGACATTTTGAAACCAACTCAGAGAGTTTCTGCGTAGATTTCTCAGCATTGATAATGTGCAGCTTCTAATCGCTTATTCTCATCGCTTGCTAATGTTAGAGTTGCTCGATGCTTTTTCAATAATTGATCACGAGACGTCAAAGACAAATTTATATTGTATATTATATTATATAGTATAGTATATTATATTGTATTTCTCATTGCGGAACGATTGCATGTGGTCAGTGACAAAAAATTCACAAACAATCATTATTCAAATACACCAATGTATCCATGACTTGCACAAATATTCATGTTTTAATAATGCAAAGCTCAAGTGCATTGTTCTACAGCTAACGCGATCACATAGTGTGCATACGCCTGTCCTGCTTAAATATATATATATATATATATATATATATATATATATATATATATATATATATATATATATATATATATATATATATATATATATATATATATATATATATATAGGTTATAATACGAACTTTGGTCGATTTTGCGTCATATTCGCGTGTCCGTATTTTACTCGTCAATTTGTCAAAATACGGATACATCACTCAAGTACGACCCAGTATCAACCAAACATCGTGTAATAACCGCTTAACCATTCAAGCACATTTGGTAATGACTGTTTTTCTTACGATGTTCTGCCTTTAGCCACGAAAAAGATAACAGTTGACCTTGTTTGCTCTGCGGTGTACAAATATAAATTATGTTGCTAAGGAGTGATGGCAACGCTATCGTATGTTGATATCAGTCCGCAGTGGGACCATACTAATTTACGGGAGGGTATATGAATCACAATCAGAGCGAACAATTTAGGTATTTAGAGGTCAATACAAGTTCTCTCAATTTGCAAGACGTTTACGTTAAAGTTTAGTGCCACTGTGGACGTAAAACATAGGACGAAAGGTGTAAAGTCGGAGTTTTTTCCGAGTTGTGAAATTACTTCAGTCCTTCACGAAAGTAATGAGGCTAGCCAAATTCGGGTCAAAGTCGAACTCGCACAAGACTTCAAGACTGTACTTGATAGAGTCGCTGCATAGTGCAAAGAGTGACAGCCCTGCAGCCTCTGTGTATACAATGTAGATATCGTAGCCGTACCAGTCATGCAGTTTATCTCCAAGAATCAGTCTTGTCCTTATTCCATTTACAGCATTTACTGTCTTTAGGTTGCACTCACAAACACCTCAGGAGGGGGGAGTCCAAATAAAAGTACTCAGATTTTTTTCAAATGCACCCCAACAAACTTACAATACGTTCAAATCACCCTTCTGACTTGCTATAATTTTGAAATCCTCTTGAAAGGGATGGGACAGAAATTTAAGGATAATACAGGTGGGTCGCAATTTTTTGGCGCAAGCATATTTAAAAGGTCATGAAATATCATGCATGCCGTCTGGCGATAGTCATCATTTTAGAAGGCAAAATGTGGCCGATATAATGCTTCGTCCAAAAATATCAAATCATAAACATGCAAGTCTATCGGGCAAACTATTAACATTCCCCCTAAAAACAAGCTATATCTGTATATTTAGCCTATATATGTTTGATAATTCATGTAAATGATTGTACTTTACTTGAAATGATAGGTAAAAAGTGCATGTGTGTACAAAAACTTGGATTTTTTTATTTCATCGATAGTGTTGATTTACTATACATGGAAGTCTATGAGAAAACTGTGAACAATTTTTTCCAATAAAATTAGCAATATCTGTCCAATTATAGACGTTTAATCATGGATATAAATGTACTTAATTAGAATAGGATGGTTACGAGTGCACATGTGTACAAGAAATTTAATTTTAGAATTTCACTGAATGTTTATTCCAATATACATAGAAGTCGATAACATAACTGTAAATATTTTTCCAAAGTAAAACTAGTAGTATCTGTGTATATAAATAGCCGTTGGATAATGACATAAGTGTAGTTGATAGAATAGGGCGGTTGCAAGTGTATATGTGTACAAGAAATTAGATTTTGGAATTTCATCGGAGATCTTGAGTCACTATACATGGGAGTCCATGAAAAAACTGTAAATAATTCTTTACAGTACTGTACTAAACCAACTAAATCTGTGCTTTTATAAGTGCTTGACAATTGATACAAATGTACTTGATTCAAATAGGATGTTTGAAAGTTCGGTTGTGGACAACAAATATGATATTGGAATTACCCTCTCAATATTATTTCACTTCTCATTGTAGTCTAAAGGTAAACTATTAAATATTTTCCCTGACACAACTTGTTATATCTTTAATATGTAAGAGTAAACGAGAATTCTGCAGATAGCTCCCAGTGTTATTCGTAGCATGGCTTGGTAATGGTGGATGAATGTATTTACACACGTCCACTGATCTGGTTGTAAATTTTCCGAGTATTTGCGTTGGTAATGTTGATTCAAGGTTTCGTCCTATAGGTATATAGTAAAGCTTCATCAGTGGAAAAGATGTCTTATTCTGCTCTGTTTTTTGCCTTTCTTCCTCACTCCCATCAGCATGCTAGAATAACAAAATTATGTTTGGCAAATACTCTGTATAGGCATGCGTTAATACCGTAATAATTGTCATTGGTGACAATGAATTTCAGTCCGGACTTATTTTAAACAAGAAAAATGCTGACAGTACACATATGGCTGTGCTTGACTTTTCATCACGCTTAAAGGAGTAGAACAAGAAACGGCAGTAGATACACAAACACAACCACCCAAAAATTGGCCAAACGTTATAGCCTCCAATTAACAATCAAACACATATTTCATATCAATCAAAATCCTCTCCCAAAATCCTTTCAAATGCCCCCATACTGATATTTTCAGGTCCCCAGTCAAAGCTCCCGCCTCCCTCCAGTAGTGTTTGTGAAAGCAGCCTTAGTAACGAATTTAGGATAGCAGGAGTTTGTGAGCGGATTAGGAAAAACTTGATGAGAACAGCGCCGGGGGAAATTCCAATATCATATTTGACTGAGTACAGCGCCGTAACTCTTTCATCTATTGTTGCAGTACAAATAAATAATATGTGCGAATAAAATATTAAAGGTGTTTAAATCGTATACTCGTATATTTACGATTGGCTTTCTTGAAAGTCTCCAGCATGCTGCATCAAAAAGTTACCCAAGACACGATCATGACCTAAGGCGCTTTACGAATCGGGAACGTGTATTTTCAATGGTATAGTCGATATAATTCACCTCCTGGAGAGTGAAATACGTGAACCGGAAACGTATCATGATGATACAGAGGTTCTGCCTTGATGCACTGTCGACTATGACGGCACTCTTCAACAACGTTGACGACGTGGAAACACGTAGGGTTGTAAACAATGAAAGGTGTCGGTCTGAATACATAGACGTTTCCAATGCGTGAGTTTGCCTTTTGTTAAACTGTTTCAATAAAGCAAACAACACAATTTTGACCATGGTTATGAATGACATTTAAAGTGTCATAATTTATTTCAGCTCAGTTATTTTACGCGAAAACATATATGAACATACCAATACCTGCTGAAAGTAGTTCCGATTACAGTAAAAATATGAGTCAAATTTAACACGTTCAAACTTAATATAGGTTTATGTCAGCACTCTATAAACAATAGGAGAATGATAATGTAGATACACATTCTGATATTATATATATATATAATATATATATAATATATATATATATATATATATATATATATATATATATATATATATATATATATATATATATATAATATCCATAAATACATACATACATATATACATACATCGCATATACATGAAATAAAATGAAAGAGAAACGCTTGGGATCATTTACGGTTAGAGTTACCTACACTTTTAGTCACTTTCTAGGATACGAGTGTAATAAAAATTGTTTTACATCTAACATCGAGGACAATATAATTTTTCGTGCGCTAAAAAAGTCGTGCGGAACGCACGTTCCGTGACATTTACCGTTTCCAGTCGCCCAATCCACTGCGGCATCTATGCTTGCCAAGGTATCTTGTCCGGCAGCTTCATGCTTCCCGAAATCTTAGAAGTAGGCTGTAGTCGAACTATTGACGACCCGTGCGAGCGGCCGATGACCCTGTGGCTGCATCTGCGCGTTGACTTTTGAACGGGTTGAGGGACCCATTGGACAAGTGCCAGAATATGTCTCGCTATAAAATGATACAATGTTACAATGCTCACTCACTCACTGCTGTTCCCAGGTAATAGCGCCAAACTTGTCCAAAATATGCTGAAACATACCAATGTTTACAAATTAAACTGTCAATATTCGGATAGTTTGAGTCTCCAATCACAAATAAAGATGTATAGTTATAATTTATCACGAAAATACCGCAAAGGATTCACTCGGACACGTCGCCCGCCGTGGATACGCTGCGCTTTTGAGGTATTTTCGTAATAATGTCATATTTTTTAACTTCTCTGTCCAACATCTTATCAGGTGTAATATTGGTAAACCCCAAAGTCAATATTGGTAAACCCCAGCTTCAACTCTTCTGACTTAAAGACTGGCCAAAAATGGTCGGTAATAATTTGTTCTTTCGAACAAATCTTTGATTTCGGTGATTGAAAAATGTTGTTAGGCAATTACACATTGACAGAAATTTTTCAGGAGTCTAGTGGCCTTGTTGCTGCATGATCGGCAGCTCACATACGTCTGCATGCTGATCGTAAAAAGACTTTCGACGGGGACAAACCCAGGGACAAACTTGAGATCCTCGCAGAAATGAGTCTTTTCCCCCTCTTTGTACAGCAGACGGTTGTTGTCTACTTTTGTGACACTTGTACCGCACGCAATCCAGATATTATTTTGCGTTTTCGGTGAAACAATCGATCGGCTTATTTTCGTTGGCGTGATCGCATAAGGGTACTAAAGGTGCCATCATAGAGCAACATCATCAATTACAACTATGTGAGATTATGCATAGGGACACGAAGGCACTTGTTACTCCTCCAATTATGCAAATCACAATGATGTCATCATGAATAATTAATTTTAGAACTTGTTCCTTTTCTCATTTATAACTGATACATCGCCGCCTGAAAAAAGAGAAACGTTTTCCGTGCTACATCGCGTTCATTATTTTTCATTTACAGACTTCGGTCCTGTCTAATGCTGAACTTATTTGTTTACACTGAACTTTCTCATACTAATTACGATGATACTGATGACTAAATTTTACAAACTGTACACAAAATAGAGGCATTTCATATTCAGGTAGTGTTGATAGATCACATTCTGTACTTCTCCACCTACTCCCAGAAGAAAACAAAAGCCGAGTCGTGCGTTGAATATTTTTATACATCGCCGAGGAACGCACGACTCGGCTTTTGTTTTGCGATTATTCTTGATAAGCACTATTATATTATCATCTTACAAAACAAATGCAAAAAGATACTAGTGGTTGGGAGTCAACATAGACCAAATAGCTTTGGAAGGAGAAACAGATAAAATTAATAAACTTAATAATTTAATAATGTTTATTCTCGTGTCAATGTCAGCTGAAAACAATTTATGGTAAAGCACACACTGCCATTTATAAGATGTTACGCGAGAGTAAGACTGAAAAATAGATGCCCCAGGCACTAATCGATTTCAGCCTCACATCATAAATACATTAATATGCAGTCTGTAGTGAAAACAGCGACCTTTTAAGGGTAACACAATCATGAAATTTTCAAAATTGATATCGCAGGCAAGAGGACACAGATGTCGATTAATGTACGGAAAGTTCACATAAAAAAACCCATGAACAAGAACATTCCAAGACAAGTGTGGAACATTTGGGAACTACCACTTGCACTGAGAGTATATGGTTAACGAGATATGAACTGAAAATGCTCACGTGTTCATTATATATTGAAGTTATGTGTAAATTTTAACCTTTGCCACATGTTTGCAACTTCATTGAAATTATTATGATCAACATAATGAACAATAATCACCGCCGATTAGTTCTAAAGGTCATGAAGTATACAAATATGTAATTAGCTGAAATGAAAATATTAAAGTCATTTGAATCCTGTCATTGTATCGCCACTTTATATAGCAAGTGTAATTACCTTTGGCCAAGTCCTTCAAACCATATATGCCGAGCTGTGAAAGCTAATTAGATATGCCATTTATAAATTAGCTGACACGAAAATGTACAATGACTTTCAATATTGTTTTAACCTTAATCATCAATGTACATAGCATGTTTTGCCATTTTTGATTGAGTAATTCCTGGTATATATCCCTAAATAAGCAAAGTTCATTAAATATGTAAGTTAGGAATTGGCGTAAGTAAAAATACTTAATGATTGTCAATATTGTTGTATCATGGTAGTTGCAATATGTGTAGCAAATTTTGTCAACTTTGGTCAAGTCAATTCAGATATATATCTCTAATTAGGAAAGATAGTTAAATATGCAAATAAGAATTGGCTGAAGAGAAAATGCTTAATGACTTTCAATAATATTGTATTATAGTGTCTTTAATGTACATAGCAAGTTTCATCAATTTTGATCTCGTCAATTCAGATAAATATCCCTAATTATGAAAATTCATTTAACATTCAAATTAGGTTTTGGCTGAAGTAAAAATGTCTTTTGACTTTCAATAATGTTATATCACAGTATCTTTGATGTATATAGCAAGTTTCAACAACTACAATCAAGTTAATTCAGATATATATCCCCCATTGGGAAAGTTCATTAAATATGCAAATTGGGAATTGGCTGAAGTAAAAATGCTTAATGACTTTCAAAAATGTTGTATCATAGTGGTTTAAATACATGTAGCAAGTTTCATCAACTTTGGTCCAGTCATTTCAAATATATATCCCTAATTAACAAAGTTCATGAAATATGCAAATTAGGAATTGGCTGAAGTTAAAACGCTTAATGACTTTCAATAATGTTAATTATAGTATCTTTTATATACATACCAAGATTATACGATTTTGATCAAGTCAAATCAGACATATATCCCTAGTTAGGAAAGTTCATTAAATATGCAAATTAGCATTTATCCTTCATGTCACCCCTTAATGGTTCCAAATGCTGATATATCTTGGTGTGATCAACATTTGTAGCAAATCTCATCAAATTGTGTCTAGTTGTTTTTAATGTATATCAGTTTTTTCTAAAATCACTAATTATGCAATGAGCAAAAAGTATGCAAGTCACACCCACCAAAAACTAATCAGTCCTTGCCATTCGCTAACTGAATATATATACCAGGTTTGATTCTGATCTGATAAGCCGTTTTTGAGATATCGGACCAACAGACAGATAGGCAGACACACAGACGGACAGACAGACAGACAGACAGACAGACATCGCTGCGACATATGCTAACGTGTGTAAACACGTGAGCAAAAAACGACAAAACTAAAAATCTAACAGATAATTTTTCAATTCTTGTTTAAATCTATATCTCCTAGAAATTCTTTTGATATCTTGTGGAATATTGTTTCACACCAAAGTACCAGTGAATTTAATAGAGGTTGTCCTAAACTGGTTTTGCATTTCGGGGAATGGGGGAATTTTTTATCTTTTGATTGAGTACTTTACATATGATCGATTGAGAAAAAGTACGACTTGAAGTGCAAAGGGAGTTTATCATGAAGTACATCATAAAAAAAATGGCGACCTAAGCTTGAATTGTTTATTCATATCAAGAATTTTAAGACAAAGGATTACTTTAAATAAAAGGGCACTATGAGCATCATAAATACTGTTAGGTATAGTACGCATACTTCGTTTTTGAATCGCAAAAAATAACTAAAAAGATAAAAAGAAAGGGAAATCATGAATAGAGGGAACATCAAACGATTCAGAAACAGGACACATTTCGATTCTATCTGAGAATATTAACGTGAAACTTTATTATCTCACCAGTCAATTGTTCCGAACGCAATCATTGCACGTTTGGCTTAATAAACACAATTTAGGTCTTGCCTGAGTAAACACTTGGAATGGAACCATTATGTACGTTATTATGTCAGTTTGAAGGAAAATTCAGGAAAACAAGTTGCGAATGGCTGATTAGGTGTTTAAAGTGAAGTAAAATTTTGAAAAATGAATAATCTTCGCTTGAATATTGAATATTTTCGAATAATATCTACCCAGGCACCAGCCAGCATCAAAGAAATATGGCCACTTAAATACTCGGCAAAACATTTTTCTATTCCCAGGAACGCTTTGAAGAAAGGTTCAGACTCTCTCTCTCTCTCTCTCTCTCTCTCTCTCTCTCTCTCTCTCTCTCTCTCTCTCTCTCTCTCTCTCTCTCTCTCTCTCTCTCTCTCTCTCTCTCTCTCTCTCTCTCTCTCTCTGACGGGAAATGATCGGAAACTCTATCCAAAAACTCGACGAACGATATCATTTGTCGTTTTCCCATGTTCAGCAACAACTTCTAGTAAGGAACTAATTTTGACATCATATATCGGATCATGCGGTTATTATCACTATTTGTTGTACCTGTAATTATCGATAGTGGAAAGGTGATGATGTTGATGATTATGATTAATGACGACGACAGTGATGATGATTATGATTGTGATGATGATGATGATGATGATGATGATGATGATGATGATGATGATGATGATGGTGACGATGATGGTGGTGGTGGTGATGATGATGATGATGATGATGGTGACCGTGATGAACATGATCATGATCATGATTATGGTGGTGATGATGATGATGATGATGATGGTAGTGCCTATGTCCTGTGTTCATCGACATGGATAAAATATGCCTAACAATAAAAAGAAATAAAAGAATCAAAGCGACTATTGGCCGATCTTTTAACCCTTGAAACATGCTCTTAGACGAACATGTCCATTTTAGATTCTTTCCTAGGTCTATGGCGCGTCACGTGAGCAATAATACTTTCCAAATACTGTTCCGAATATAATCATCGCACGCTTGGACTGACAAGTAATAGATTACATCTCGTATTCTTGTATGCTTCTGTAAAAGGTCTTGCGCAATGAAGGGTTATATTATACCCCGCCGTGTCAAACTGATCAGACAATTAGCCAAGCAATGTTAAATTGTTGAATTGAAGTGAAATAGCTTAACTCATCCGAAAATTACTAATCGGTATATTAATATTTATGTCTTCCCAGGGACCTGATAACATTCATGGGGTTCGCTAACCGAAATACATCAATCATATTTCTAGACTCAATTTTATGCTTCGTAGAAATCTGCGCCCTATAAAAGGAGAACTTGTTACAGAGGTAATTCACTTTGACGTCAATTCTGCATAAAGATCAATGATCAGGTTCAGCATTGTGAACGATGTACGACAGTGCATCGTTCAGTGTGAGATCAAAGAGGTAAATGATTGTTCACGTGTTTGTGATCTTGGCCATTGATATTAACCTTGGTCATAACGTCATTACTTGGGAGGGACACTATGATGAGATGATAATTGTATGTAAATAACCACTTTGCATATTGTATATAGGAGGTGTCTTTATGAACACAAGCTCTTAAGAGAAGGGGCAACACCTGGCAGTATATACATCTTTGTAAAGGAAATAAACGGTGTTATCTTTGAAGACTTTGAGCCTCTTCACTGTTTCTGTATCCCGATGTCCATTCGCTAGCTATAACCCGAAGGGAGACGGTGAACTGTAACAAACTGCAGATTCATCCACGTCCATTCCAACGCATCTCCAGAAGAATGAAACGTAGCTTTAATTTCTTACTTCTATTCAGCTTGCTTTGTTTGAAGTTCCTTTTCGCGTCCACGCATATAGTATACGGATATGCACCAACAGATTTCTTGAAAGATCGGACGGTCGCATCGTTTGAGTACAGCATGTCAAATGTCAACACACCGTTGAATGTGTTTTCAGGAATGCATGCGTCGCTATAATTCTTGCAAGGCAATAACGTACAGGGAGTTTGGCCGCAAGTGCTTTGTGCACGAAACTCTTGAAGACATAACCTATCGTCGTGGCGGCATGATGGCAGTCAAGGATGATTTTGAATCATTCTTTCCAAATAAGGTAAGTAAATATGTGACCATAAATTTATTCTCGTCTTTTGGTAATGTTGCAAGGGACCTATTAACATTACACTGTGTGCTGTGCAAGGTAATATGTCTATTATCTTGGGATTAAAAAAATACCAATGAAGACTTGAATTCCGAATTCTTTTCTGCGGAATGTAGGATGATGCGCACATATCTGCATAGACTGGTCTATTCACTCATTTGGTAAACATCCGAAATGAATTTAAAGGACACAAAGTCATGTCCTTAGAGGGTCACTTTCCACCCCTTAATATTGTAGTTTAATGAGACACGATATTATATTCTGGAATCAAATTTACTGAAAATAAAATAATTCAATATTTAAAAGTTTGACGTTCAGAAAATGAGCCTTAACCTTTGTGCTACTCTTATTAGTAAGAAAAGATCATCTATTCTACATATTTCATATTGATAACATCATAATTAACGATTTCAGTATTCCATTTGACATTAAAAACAATCTCAAAATTTCAGGATATCTTCATTGAATCATGCTCCGAAGGACCATGTCAACACAACGGCTGGTGTATATCACGTCCAAATGAGTTTAATTGTGTATGCCGTGCGGAAGACAGATTTTATGGAGACGCATGTGAAACGCTCGGTATGTCTATAGAAATCTTGTTAACTGTCTCACTGTTGCGATGAAGTACACGAACCTGCATTCAACATCTGTCATCATAGTCATACAGCAAAATCGATCTTTTAACAGTAAAATGTGCCCCGAATCTATCGTTTGAGTTTCAATAATGCTTTTTTAATAATGCTTTTTACAAAGGAAACACTGTCTTGCAGTTTCAGATTAAATCATGATTCATAATGCAATTTTGGGGGAAATAAACAAATTACTTGCCCAAGATTTACTATAGTTAAAATTCAAAACGCCGCTATTCTCTTTGATAACAATGGGAAAAGTTAATTTTTAACTTTCACAGAAATAAGATGGCGAAAATATTATTCACTTCAGTCTGCAAAATAATCCTCTAAATCTGCATACCTAAAAACATGGTCATAACACATAACAGTCCACATAAAGAACAGTGGTAGTTTCTTCATCGGTTACCGTCAATTCTGTACCTAATCTCTATTTAGTTAAGGCTCCATAAGCTGTATTGGCTAATTTTGAAGAACTTTGTTTTGTTGTTTCCCTACACTTTCTGCATTGTATCCCTTAACTGTAATTTAATACCAAGTATTTAGCATATCAACACAACCTATATGAATATAATCTCCATTGTCATTGTTGAAATTGTATTCAAGTCCGGACTAGAATTCATTTGTAAACAATAAAAATAATCACTACTCACATAAAGGTTGTGTTGACAGAAAGAATACTCGGAATTTCAGCATGACTAACGGACTAGGGTCAGACACGGTAGTTGATATACTGAAGCAGAATACTGAAAAGCTTGCCACAAGTTACAGCTTATGTCCCTTAACTGATGTGTGTCGGATATGGTGCTCAATTTCTCCACTGCCTAGTCAATGCCTTCTCCGCTACTCTTATGATTAGAAGTGCAAGACCTGTCCACGTGGGCTACATGGACATCTTGGTCAGAGTGTTCCGTAACATGTGGCGTTGGACACCAGGAAAGAGAGAGGGTTTGTGAAAAATCGACTTCAAGAGTGGATGCGATTAATTGTGATGGTCATGATGAAGACTATAGAAAATGCAACACGCAACCCTGTCCAAGTAGGCCATAATTAAGATTGAGTAGATAGAGATCCTGTATGTTAATCACGTCTACTGCGAAATATCACATGTATTGTAAAAAGAATTGCGGGATTAAGGTAGTCGGTAGTCTTTGTGGAACAGAATAATGGATAATCATGTCGAAAATCTTGTATGAATCAACATGTTTTCTGTCTGTTTCCTCTACTTAGATTTTAAATAACCTTTAATTGTGCTACTCGCGTCATTATCTACAGAGCGGGCGTATGATTCTGATAAACCATATCACCAACACTGCGCTCATCTTTGAATGATCGTTTGCATGTTTACTTGTAGATGGTACGGTTAAAAGGATAATGCGGGAATAATTCATCGCATGCACGACACGTCAAGTTTTTAATATACGTTTTGCAAACAAATTAATATTAGCAAGACCGTAATTCACAGTTCAGCTGTATGTTTGCGAGAATAATTATTGAAGTTAATTATGCCACCGCTTTTTCAGGTTGGTCGATGTGGAGTGAACTATCTCCTTTACAATATCCGGGGAGTTTAGCATCACAGCACAGACATTGCAGGTACGGAGGAAACCAAAACAAGGATGATGGTTGCAAGGATAACAGTGAAGGACAGTTTGAAGTCAAAATTAAAGCAGGTATTTTGCTGTTTGTCTTGGTTGTATATTTAAAGAATTAGATAAGACTGTATAAATGTACAAAAGAGTATTTTGTTGCATATTCACTAAAGCCGTACACGATAGACAAATTTAGATCGTCTGCGAGATAATCCTTTAGCCTTGAATCGTCTGTATAATCATTGAAACATACATAAAACATGAGTGACAGACATTATTACTTTAAACTTGAGGGCAATATCTACTGCTATTTATACCGCTAATAACTAAGGGCATTGACCCCTTTAATATAAATTTCCTTCGAAAAGGTATGACGAAATGGATAACCTCGGAATACGTACACTAATTCTACCTAAACATAGCCTTCTTGTTTTATATATATATATATATATATATATATATATATATATATATATATATATATATATATATACATACATACATACATACACACAACACACACACACACAACACATATATATATATATATATATATATATATATATATATATATATATATATATATATATATATATATATATATATATATATATAACCGGGAGGGCACATTGTATACATTTTGTGTATATATATATATATATATATATATATATATATATATATATATATATATATATATATATATATATATATATATATATATATATATATATATATATATATATATATATATATATATATATATATATATGACTGGTTTTTCAGGTTGTCCCCTGTTTTGTCGATGGCGTGGTAATGATATATTCGTTTATAGTGTATCACATACGTACCAATCTGCTGGTTCAAATAGTTTATTATATCTGCACAACGTTTCCTACTAAAAGTAGGACTTCCACAGGTGCTACAGAAACAAAAAGTTTGTAATAGGTAAGAACTCATGTATTTTCACCATACTGTGACTTAGTATTTTCTCTGACATCTAACGTTTGTACGAAAAATACCACTAAAACTCATTCCGTGTTGAAATTTTTTGTTCTGTAGCACCTGAGGGAGTACTTTTAGGACGAAACGTTATGCAGATATAATAAACTATTGAAGTATATTTGCATACTTTGCATGTTCGGAATACATAAACGAAACATCATATGGTTCAACCCACCGTTTGACGATAGCGTTAACACAACATCGGGCGCAATTTCTACATTTAGTCGACAAATATTTCCGGCATGATCATCCACTCAGGAAGATATTCAACAGGAATACACTCAAACTAAGCTACAGCTGTATGCCGAACATGCAAAGTATTATCACTTCACACAACAAATCAGTACTTGCCAAGGAAATGGAAAACAAGAACACAACCGCCACCATCGCCAATAAAGAATGCAACTGCAGACAAAAGAGCAAATGCCCATTGCCAGGAAAATGCCTCACCGAGGGCGTGGTTTACCAAGCAACGGTCACCAGAGAAGACAACAATACACACGCAACATACATCGGCCTGACGGAGACTCCATTCAAAACAAGATGTAATAACCACATGCTATCATTCCGCAATACAAAATACAGAAACAGCGAGAAATTCATACTCCTCAGATATCCAGAAATGTGCTCCCTCAACAATAGAAACGAATTAGTATCGACCTGCAGACACAGGAGAAAATTTCTCTTGTGCAGTCACTAATTATTCAACCTTTTGCAACAAACAGGTGCCAACAAAAACAAAACAAAAGAAATCGTTTCCCGCCTAAAGTTTCAGTCGATCACAGCCACCCGATGAGTGTAGGCGGCTCTGCAGCCTATACGAAACAAATTTGTAGTGGAAATGTAATATTATCCTGATCAACTCAGTTGTGTATTTAGCTCTACTCTAGTATTGAGCACTCTACTCCAGCTGATCTTGAACTAACAAAGTATATATATATATATATATATATATATATATATATATATATATATATATATATATATATATATATATATATATATATGCATTTTTACGACAGTTCCAGTAAGATTGTCAGGGTCAGAAAATGTAGGAGAAGGTACATAGAAGTTTTCAACGCGGTAAATGGACGCTGGGGCGCCTTAAGCAAAAATGAATGGGATCTAATGCTGCAAACGTGTCATGCCGTCAGCTTGGATTTTCAAGAGTAAATACAGGTATGGTCAGGTCTCTTAAGGTAGAGTGCGCTTTAGGGACAGATTTTCAGACTCTCAAACATTTAATGTACTCTTTTTGCCTACTTCTTGTTTTTTTGAAGCCTATGCAGTAAATAAAAATTCTACCGCCTGAATTTTGAGAAAAACAAGAAACTTTATTTTCCCCAAAAGTGATATCACTTGGATGGCGACCATTTCGAATTTCACGTAATATGTAAAGATAAAAATTTTATAATTGTTTCTCTCTTGTGCGAACGATGCAGTTTTGACCCGTGAATTTCATTCTTGATCTTGAAAGAGTATGGTTGAAGGTTGAGCTAAATTTAAGTCTTTCTTTATCGAGGCATGAAACTATCTTAATGATAAAACATAATTTCACAAGTACTAATCGGAAAAATACAATATTGATACCGAGAGGTAAAGATTTCTTTAATTTCTTATATTTGGCTCAGCTGTTTATCTCTTTTTTCTTTTGAAACAGAGTTTGGTGACTACACAGTTGATGATGTTTCAATGACAGTTGTTGGTGAAATACATTGTAATGGCGATGAACAATTACTCCTATTTTGTGAACTTTGGAACTGGGGGAAATTATTGATTGTAAAATCTGCTGAAATTGCGAGCGTCACCTGCGTTGTCGGTGAGTTAGATAGTGGATCGATTATTGTTATTCTTACCTGTTTATTATCCTGCTAGCCTTGGGTTTATTTGAAGAATGTGGGGTCTTACACTCAGACGATTCATGCCCTCCTAAAACTACCATGCCCCTACCTGTAGAGAAATATGGCGAGTGAGCTGCACTATGGAAGATAAGCTCACATAAAGGCCAGTAAGTTCTTACGACTTCTCACACAGATAGTTCTGTGTAATAAGACTTCGTATATTGTGGTTTTTATTCATTCCATTCTTATTGTTAATCGTCAATGCACCAGTTTGAAATGCCCTCTAGAATTGTAGCTAGTGCGCGTCCAAAAAGGGCCGCGCTTGCCAGGTTTTTATGAACATCGGTTCATGGTGGTGGTGGACAGGGTATGAAGCATCCGAGTATCGAAACAACAGGTCTATCTCTCAACCCACAAAGTAGAGACATCATTATATCCATTGTTTTTTAGGTAGGATTTTCCGAAAAAGATATTCGGACTGTCGAATTCGATAGTGCTTTCTCGTGTTCTGCTTGTGTATGCCCATTTTGAATTCCTTGACGTTAATGACGAATTTGTCTGTTTGTCTTTGTTAAAAGTTGAAAAATTGTCGTCTCAGTGTTTTTTAATTTAAAATTACATTTAGGCCTTATCACTTTGCTCTAGGGTATAGGTTTTGTTATGGGATAGGGTCAAAGTATATCAAACTTTCGTGTACCTTATAAACAGGTAAATATCCTTCAGATAGTCTAAAATAGACCATATGTCGCTATCAAACTGTCAGCAAATTGCAGTCACTTTAAATCTTTGTCGATCGTCGACAACTCTCGTGGTTTCTGTCTTCAGAGGGGGTTATTACCTGGCCATATGTACACTGTACATTCGACACCTGCGCCCACACAGCACTCCATCTCAGCGTGGGATCCTACCTTGCCATTCACTATTTATTATGCACACAAAACATGTACTCACACAACACTCGACATCAGAGGGAGAAATTACCTATCTAGCATCTAGGATAGAATATTGCTTCGAGGCATGAACCTACCTGCCAAATCGAAAAGAATATTAGCTGTCATTTTTCCGATTACAAATAAATCAGATGGCAAGATGTGAGGCCGACCCTTTGATGCATAGAGGAAAGAAAGTAGGAGAGTTTAAGAAAGGTGATAAAAAAAACTGCAGTAAAAAGAATGGCCCATGAAGGGTAAGACAAAATGTCAATGCTTTAAAACTTTGCGACGATGCCATAGCCTATCAGAAAATTGAAGTTACGTCTGGAACGAATAGGGGGCGACAGCGTAAGATTGAATGTTGGCAGGATGAAAAAAGAGAGATGCATGAACTGTAAACATTCGAAACACGGAGCGGAAAGCTCAGAGTGCACATTGAGTAGTCTGTGTATTTAACATATTTCAACGTGACAACAGGAAAGTTCAGAACTTATTGAGCAGCAAACCGAGTCCAACACTTTTATATCATGTATTAATGGGAGGGGTTGAAACATGCTTACAAAACTATTATTGAAGATGCGGGGCAAACAACTTAACAGTTGGCTCTCTTCCTATTAATACCATATCAATTTTGTATATGGCAGCTTGGTATTGCTGCAGTCTTGAAAGTTGTGGCATGTATTACCTTCAACTAATGTTTCCGATGGAATTTCTTCCTGTTTACATTCATAGCAGAAGGTGGATGGGGCAAATGGAGTGCATGGAGCCCATGTTCAGTTACCTGTGGATGGGAATTCGTACAAGGACTAGGCAATGTGATAACCCAACACCCAACAACGGAGGGCAAAACTGTAATGAAACACACAGCCAAGACGTTTCTGATTGTAGGATGTCAGCTAAACGATGCCGTAAGTGTGGAAGATTGGAAGATTTGCAGATGTCCCATTATTTACATACCTTTAAAGAAATAGACAATTTAGGTGCATTAAAAATAATGTTGAATTTGTGAGGGCAATGCTCCGTAAAAGTAGCCTTAACAGGTAGTTGAACAAAATAAGTAAAGGAAAATAATTAATCCTGTCACAAGGTTAATAGTTTTAAGTTTTAACACCATGGGCACTTAACCAGCTTATTTCAAATTCGAGAATTCTCTGTTTCTCCCCTGGCCAATCGATCAGCCGTCGCCTGCCTTCTCACTATTCAGAATTCTTCAAGATACCTCTCCCCGCCACAACGAATTTTCTACTCTCTCTCAGCAACCGCCGCAAACAACTGAATCTGAATCTTTGCCGTTGTTAGCTTTTCGGCCCAGTCACTAAAGTATAATTTCTCGACCACTGATGACAAAATGTGCCGTCCCGCCATTTTGCCAGCCTGATACAAAGATTGTCAGTCAAGAAGGCACGTGCGAACGCCTTTTTTAGGAGAACGCCTCTGTTTCATACTCCTGATACCTGAAGGAAGTTGAACCTGGCAAGTAGATATATGTGTTGGTAAGTTAGGCGATAAACCACATCAAGCGACACTACTGCACATGTGCATGAGAAGTGGCGAGTGTATTAGAGAGCTATACTGGTCAGATCTTGCTCATGGTATGTCCGTTTCTGAGGTTGTTTATTGCCGTTGTATCATAAATTATATCATACCAGTATATTGATGGCGCAAATACCGCGATCTGATTGGCCAAGACTCCAAACAAACCGTGGTATATTGGCGATATACCACGGCTGACATACGCGCAAGCTCTCAGTTTGAGCATAAATCCCTTTTTTGACGTTCCAAGCCAGAATTTCAATATACTGTTTGATAAAATAGCAATAAATCACACCCAGCGACAGTATACCACTCGAGTTTGACTAGTTCACTCCCTATATGCACTCGCTATCGCTCATGCTTAAATATATAATAGAATGCTGGCTTAACTCTTTCAAAATGGAATGTTTTACTACAACTCAGGTGCGTTTCAGTTGTGTTATATCGCTAGTACATTGTTGTTTCTTGCTTGTCCGAATAATCAGGTCGCTACATTCATGCCATCAATATACTTGTATAAAGGAATTGTAGATGTACACAACTATCCAAATTCTTGCTAAGGAAAAGACCATTAGAACACTTGCCGTCACATTTTCAGTTTCACCTACTTCGTCTTTAAAATGTTGCAGATTCGAAATGATTTTTAAGGGAAAGTCAAAAGATTCTGCTTTCCAGAATTCTTTCCATCACAACCGCTCAGCTTGGATCTCAAAATAGATCCTTTACTCACCGTTATTCGTTGGAAACATTCAAATATAAACATGTCTATATTTTGAAATAGTTTAAATAAGTGTCACACGGCCGCTTTCTCACGTAGGACCAGTTATTATTATGAAACTGATATGAGAACTGCGATTGACATAATACTTTCTCATTTATTTCTGCATGATCTGATAACGCTAGCCTGCCAAACCTATAATATCCCCAATGGTTACGTCTACGCCCATGACACTGGTCATTTGTCAGCTGCTCATTTCACATGTGACACTGGATATGCACCTGAAAAGAATTATACAATTTGCATGGACGGCACTTGGAGCGACTCCGATCCTTGCCAAGGTTAGAATTATACTCCTTCGTTATAAAGTTATCTCGTCAGTAATGTTTGATTTAATAAGTAGAATGTTCCTGTAAGTACCATAGGGTCACTAAACATGCAAAAAAATCTCATTGTGAACCCCCAAAACACATTGTTGCTCCTTTTTGACATGCTCTTATTAAAGTGTTGTATTGACATAGAATGGGTGGCCGGTTGAGCTTGGGTAACATTAATTTGATTCCAAAGATATTCAGGGAATGTACAGTTTGAATTAATTATAACACAATGTCGGAAACATTAAAACTTTTCATTATCAAACTTTGATAAAGAAATTCTATTTGAAAATATATGTTACATCTGTGTAAAGGAAAATAGATAAGAAGGTTAGCATGTTATGTCTGATATGGCCGCTGCTTTTACTAAATTCCAGTGCAATCATTCGAAACAAGTCTCATTCATAGTAAAACTTCACCTTTCAGATATTGATGAGTGTGCTGACAGTGATCTGAACAACTGCAACCAGAAATGCGAGAACACAATAGGATCCTTCAACTGTCACTGTTATCACGTTAGCTTGTATGGCACATGTTTTCTCAGAGATGGTCGGAAAGCCAATTGGATAACTGCTCGCAATCATTGTCAGTCCAGGGTTGTGGATCACATCTTGTAAAAATTGATTCAATTTCTGTCTTTAACGTCGTTGTGAAGTACTTTACTGATGTGTGGATGGCTTGAACGACATAACGGTAAGGTTATCTGATATAATGATGAGCATTATAACAAAGGAAATGTATTATTACGATTTAAGATCTTATATATGGACTGACCGAAGAGAGTTATTCTCAGTCATCATGGTTTTGAACACTAGTTTGATGTATTTGAAATTTCTCAAGGGAAATATTTTACTTATCTAGAGTGAATTATGAAACATACGTCAATCAATCGTGTTTCTATTATTTTAGAATGAAGGTTCTTTCAAGTGGGCCGATGGTAGCTATTTTAATCCGGAGTTCATTCTATGGGATCCAGCAAGTCCAAAAAATGACACCGTTGGCCAAGATGCTGACTGCTGTGAGATCGGTAACAGAACCGTGAGAGACTCAGATTGTGGCACGCTTTTGGATTTCGTTTGTCGGCAAAGAGCAGCATGCTAAAAGTACACACAAGTGGAATATTAAATCGCGTTGGCAGACGATGAATTAGTCTCTGGGGAGCTAGCTTACTGTTCGCTATCGAAAACTACTTAACAAAGCAATTAATTTGGAAATAATAAGTTCTGCCGTTCGTTCTTTGCCGTCTTAAACTTTGAATGAGCCAGCGTGGACATGTTATCTTTAAACTCAATAATAACACTAACTTAAAGTCAATTAACTGCTAAATTTGCGATAGAAATTCAGCCTGACGAATTTAAATGTCTTTGAATGGTCGTAGTTAGTTTTTTACAATTGAAAGTGGGTGTAAAGACTCGTGGTCCCTTTGCTGCCCAATCATCGATATTATATTCCGTAGCTGTGTTGTCAGCAGCATATTACTGTTGACACAAGCCAATCGTAGCTTAATCATCTTGATCCCAAAGGGGAACTTTATAACATAGCTTGTAGAAGAAACCAATTCAAAGATAAATATTAGTTCTTAAGGAATTAAATGGAGAAATTGGTGATGAAGTTTCGTCGCTTAAAAAAGTAGTACTGGCATTGGTTATTTCATTTTCAGAGGTTTAACAATTTTACCACAAGTTAATATTGATATTCGACTTTATTGATTTTCAGCCTGTGATAAAGACCATACCTTTTCAAAGGAAGAAAACTGGAAAGATTCTTGTAATCTGTAATACAGAGTTTCTGTTTTCACGAAACATTACCTTAAGGCGGTGTTGCGCTTATGCAACACCCTGTTTTCACAGTAATGTTCCTCAATTAGGCAGACATGAAAGATATGAACCACCTTCTGATACAATATATTTCCAAGATGCAGAGAATGTAAGGTTAAGATCGAATCAATATTTACTGGAAGGATTAAGGTACATATATAGCACAATAACATCTCAATTTTCGTATTCATAATAAAAATATTTATCTCTTTTATGTTTATGTAGAAAAAATGACAAGTTTGCCTTGCATTATTTATTCTCTTTCAAAATTCAGAGGAATAAAATGGTTATTTTAAAAGTGATGAAAATTATGATAATCAAAGTTGGAATGATTTTTGTTATCAAACATTTCAAGTTTTATTGCAAAGCCTAATTATCGTTTTATTGCATTGTATTGTACGATAAAATTTGCAAAATTTCATAAATTTCACCCAGCTATAGTCGAGTTATATTTTGAAATGCTGAGTATGGGAATACAAGGAAGCCCTGAAAGGAGATTATTTGCATACATTTGCATAAATATACACTTTTCTGTCATCTCATCCAACTTACGACTGCTTGTCATCCTAAAAGATAAATCCAGCTCTTTTTTAAGTTCACAGATTTCTTAACACAAAAGGCGATTTGAGGAAAACACAATGCTTCACTTTTTATATTCCTTAAAAGGCTACATAGAATACATTTTCAACACAGCTATTTTAGCAAGGACAAGCTTCAGTCAATTTTGTGCATGGCATCTTTACACCATATGTATGGCCTTAAAGGAAATAGCACAAATATTGGATGTTAGAATGACATATTTTAGTTTAACATCCTTAAAGTCAATAAAGTTAATATTACTATTATATAGAGTTTTAATTCCCTTGTCTTGAGCCAAGGATTTGTTGACCAATATTTCAATGATTAGTTCGAGAAACAATGACATTTTACAGGTTGTGCGTTCGGACTATATTTGGGACATTGACAATGTTCGTTTGCGCGATGCTGTTCCAAAGACCAAGGCCAAAGGAAAAGTATAATATCTGTCTTTCCAGCATCTTTGCTCCGTAGAATAGAGTAGCTCGTTTGGAGATTGGATGCCCATTTAGGCAGCGATCTGTATTTGATCATTTTTATAGAGGTATCGCGATGGGTACCAGGATTCTCTACCAAATGCTTCATACCAGAGTCACTGGTCACTTACTACACCTTGATAAAATGTGAATCTGCAGTAACTGCCAATTGCTACTGCGCGGTTTTTCTCGTTGTAAGGGCACCCTCCAACATTCTGTGTATTGCTACTGATATCAGAAATTAGTTCAGCGAAAGTGATTTTAGTGTCAAATTTATTGCCATATAGCCCCCCCCCCCCCGGTTCGGCAACAAAAAACTGCTCTTATTTACTAGGGGAGGTTCTTATATTCAAGCAATCCATATTATCTGTTCTATATGCTTAATTTATACTAATTTAGTGACTATTTTTGATACCACTCCAACTTTCAATAACCTTTTTTTTGAATCAACGTACATAATACACAAAAAATCATATTCTCACTATGTCATGAACTTGCATGCCACGATCACATTAATACTGATCTACAGCGTAGCAAAATACTATAATATACAGAGACTATTTCCAAGCTTAAACTGATACAAGCTTAAACTGTACCTTTACATTGCTGTTTCGAATCAAACTGATTACACAGTGCCTGGATACAGAAGTTACAATATGGTAAAATGTTCATATGAATCATATATTGAAATACAGAATAAACTTTGAAGAAGGACGTCATGTATGCCACTCAACAGCACAATGTGCACTGTGAACCAGCATGCATTGGTGGCACGTAAAAACAACTTTCCCACGGTCAACATCTTGTGAAAACAACGATTTAGCGGTGAAAAGTTTAATAGTCACGGGTAAAAATTCTTCACAGATGAAAGGATAGTTGCTTAAAACAAGTAAATTTTCTTGTCTAGTGGATGAAAACAAACATCCCGGACGTGAACGAAAATAAACAATGGTAGACATGACTTGGGAGTGGGACTATTCTATTTAGGTAACGGGTACTTAGGGTCACAATTTCATAAAGGCATTTCGAAAATGTACCATTTTGCTGGCGATGCTGTCCCAAGAACTTCAAAGACCCATTGTGTTTACACCTTTTGATAGGCTTCCTTAATCTGAAAAGTAATTTACCAACTGCAAAGGCCAGTATTCTCTCTATCCTCTTCATATTTGAGTTAAACTAGGCTAGGGGCTTTTAAACGGACGTTGAGCATTTTATAAACTCTTCGAAAAGTAGTGGAGGGCTTACACACGAGGGCTATACTGGGACGAGTATGTTAATGTTAAATTGTCTGAGTAAGGCAGGCTATTTAAAGTGTTTACATTGGATCATATATAACTTCTCTCTTCTAAAATTCTGCAAAATACAGGCAATGTACATATGCTACACTAGCTTTAGATATCTGACGTTGAACAATTGTTAGCATCGTTTTGACGGAGCAATTGGTGATTTTTTCCAAAGGCAGGCGAAATAGCTGACGGCATTGGTAAACTAGGCTATGGTACAAGCTCTGCATAGTCATTTCACAAAGTTTCCAAAGGATTCAAGAAATTGATTCCACTAGGTATACCTTTCTTAATGACAACCAGCCTCTCTGACACGCCATTCTTGGTGTCATCCGTCCGCAAAGTACCAGGAGGCTAAGAATATCTTGTTTACAGTTGCTTACGCCGTCTTTTTATTTTGACTTCGCTAAGAAACTGTGTAAGTGGCGCCCTCTTGGCCATTTGAAAATCACAAGTTTAACAGTACCATTATCGCGTACATTAAAGGTTTACTGTCACCTGTTCCAATTTTGCTACAGTTATCATGGAAAGAGAAAATCTAACCAATCACAGATTTTAAACGGGTGGCCGCTTTTTAAAAACGGCGCCATCACATGGGCATTTTGAATACTAAGGAAAGCCCCTTTGACCATTAATGGGCATATTTAGATAACAGGTCGACTGTTTGCCTCTAATATACGACACGTTGTGATATACAGCCATAATGTGACTATTCATATTTCAGACCTAGAAGCACGCTATCATGAGTGCCTTCACCTCAAAACAACCATGCCAATATGCGCATCCGAATAAGAATGGCCAGTGGAGATCATGGGCCTTTTTATGTCAAGTTTTAATGTCAAGCCCTGTTTAATCAACTGATTCCGAGAGTTGACAACGTTATTCCTTTTCACGTGACGGCAGCTGGAAACATTACCTCAATGGCGTCGTCAATAAAGTTGAAGCTGGCATAGCTCATCGTATTGACTGTACGATAGCAAATGGCGGGCCAATGGTTTTGGGACAGGAGCAGGACGCTGTAGGTGGCCGATACGATGCAAACCAGGCATGAATTGGTAGTTTGATAAAATTCAAATTGTAGTCTCGATGCTTTGTGAGGATGAGATTAAAAGAGTGGTAGGGGATTGTTCAACCTTTGGTGATATATTCGCACGGAATATTACTAATCTTCAAATAGAGCGCGGTGGTTCTTTGAAAAAGGACGATGTTTGCGCTTAGTCTCGAGCATCATATTTGTCTGTAAATTGAACGGAAATGCCCAATTATCGAAACTACTCGAGCATCGACTATTTTAACACAAAAGCCAATACATTTATCACAGAACCAGGTGCTTAGGAACTTAATTTCTTGTGAAAATTAGAAAACATGAACATATTCTTCAAGGATTTCTTGACAGGTAGGCGGTAACAGGCCTTGACTTGGGAACGAGCTGCTTGTTATTCCAACAGTGCGTGCACCTATCGATGATGGGTTATAGCATCACGTGTATATCACGTGGTTTTCAAGTTGAGACAGCTGGAAAGACTACCTAAATGGTTTCTTCAACAAAGCTGACGGTGAGTATTAGACGAAGTATGCTATAACGAGAGACGTTTTTCTGGTTTTAGGACAAGAGCAGGGCACCATTGGAAGTCGTTAAAGTAGTCTTACGGTAATCTTGCAGAATCAAACAATGTTGTTAAGAGTAATGAATGATAACGAATTGACACTGTTACTGGATATTGCTCAATTGGCAACGACGTTTCAATTTGGAAAATCGTTTCATAGAGGGCGATGTTTCACTGAAGGTTGAAGATGCCTGCTTGTAAGTACATTCTGTTGTTTATTTTTAGGAATCCACGTGTATGTTTGGTGACCTAGTTGAAATATGAACAATTATGATTTCTTAAGTAGAATTTTGAAGCTTTGTATGGTGCTTCTATTTCAAAATATTATTCACATTATTGTTTGAATAAGAAAACGATGTCGAAATTTCGTGCAAAATTTCAATTTTCTTGCCACGCTGAATATATTCTGCCGAATGTTGAGCCTGAAATCCCATACCTTATTAATGCCCAAGATTCGACGGTTCATATCGTAATCCTGTCACAGTAAGTCTGTAATAGAGGGTTAAATATACATGACAAGGGGATGGACGATGAACATCGCAAATTTATTTTATAGCCTTGCTGCATTTGGTAAAATCACACACTCGTAGGAAAAAGAAAGTATGACATTTACAGAAAATATGGACATACTCTGCCCACTTTGAAAAATAATCGCGGAAGCCGATAAATTTTCGTTCTGGCCACTCTTCCAAAGATCTAATGACACCTCATTTATCTTGTCCTTTTCACACAGGAATAATTTATAAGTTCCATAGCTTCCCCTTCAAAAGTAAAACTAATTTCCTGGAAGAAAACAAAAACAGTTATCGTACAATGGGCCTTGGACCTATATGCTGTGACATATGCGTGGAACGTCATAAAAGGACTTTTCCTCAAGCTGTCAGCTAGTGCGCATGCCAGCCGTGGTATATCGCCAATATACCACGGTTCTCTTCGCGTCTCGACCAATCAGATCGCTGCATTTGCACCATCAATATACTGGTATGATATACTATAGAATAATGCACTTCAAATCATATTTTACAGAAGGAACTGAACATACACTATACGTCAGTATTTTAATGAGCGTGATTGAATGTTTTTGTGTTTTACTTGTGTCGGATTGATTTGTTTTTCAATTTTTTATCTATGTACGAATACTTAAAAAAGGTTTCCGGTAGGTAATTCTCAAATAAAAGATAAAAGATATGACAATCAAGAGGAAGTTTTCTTCTTTCTCGATTTGCTCATGGCCGTTTGTATTCGAAGATTATTAAAACTGACCGTTGGAATGCAAATTCTCGGTGTTTACGACATTCTACGGTTAGATATGACACTGATGGCTCCCTCTTCAAACAATGTGTCGGTAATCCGATGGTCAATTTATTACATGTAAAAATGTTTCAATGTTCAAACATCATACACGTACCGGGAATAAATGAAAGAAAACGAAAAGAAAACGATTGTGCCCTTAATCAGATACGGCTCAATTCACTTAAATGTGACCTTTGTTGCAATCCATTTTCAATTTGCATTGTAGGCCAACACAGCGTAATAATCTTCATGCTATAAATACATAGTTTTATTTACGAATATTACCAGTTTTGTATTATTTGAAAGGCATTCATTGAACCGAAGTCGTGTATACATAATAAAACGTGGTCGAGAAATCATATGTACAGCCTAGAGAGAGAGAGAGAGAGAGAGAGAGAGAGACAGACAGACAGACAGACAGACAGAGATGCGAGAGAGAGAGAGAGAGAGAGAGAGAGAGAGACAGACAGACAGAAGAGAGAGAGAGAGAGACAGACAGACAGACAGACAGACAGAGATGCGAATACAGAATTAACTGTAAGGTCATGCCTTTCAAATTATATTTTACCGAAGAAAATTAAGATTTGTATAATTCATAGCTGCAATAGTGTCTTTGAATAAATTCTCGTCAATGTTTTGTGTTTTACTGGTGTACTGTTTGTGCATATGATTTTTAGACCATTTTTGATCATTCACTAAACATCAAAACCAGGATTATCTTGAAAATTACGTCGGTAATGATGTCAGTGTCACACATTTGTTTGTAAACGAATAAAAATTAGAAAAACAGTCACATAATCAGTGTAGGAAAATTTCAAAAACAGTAACAAGTCGTCCAACGGAAACTACATAGCAAATTTGTTAGCATTGTGCCGAGTGCCTAAATAGTGAATGTTTGAACCAATGCAAACTATCCGGCCAAAAAAATATCGCTGAGAAAGTCTACAATAGTAGTGTACGTCATTATGTCATATATCCATTTACATAAACTAAATAGCATAAAAGAAAAAAACAGAAGGGACACGAAAAGACTCACAAACAAATATTTTCAACTGATACGTTTGCGGATACCCTTGTATTTTGTCCTCAATGAGTACGTCTAGGTTCTATTTGAGATTAATGCAGTGTCACTTGATTGTCAGTACTAACCAATTGTTCAGAATGTAATTGTTGCATATGATGTATTTAGTCTTGCATGAGTGTACAATGCTCTGAAAGTGCTTGTGAACCGAATTATTGTCATGTATGCTACTTTGTCAATGTTATGAAAAATTCAAACAACCACATTGTGCCTGGTTATGAAGGAACCGTAAAAAAACCTAATTTACAAAATCAATAATTACTCGACTATTTTATTAGCTCCGCTGTCAGCGACGCGGAGCTTATCAAATTGGTTGATTTTCCGTTGTTGTCCGTCGTCCGTTGTCGTCCGTCGTCCGTCAAAAATTGCCTTCTCCTCTGAAACCGAAAGTCAGATTACTTTGAAATTTTATGTGCAGTTCACTTGGGGTGACCTTACTTAAGTTTGTTCAAATCGTGGTGAAATTTGCATATTTGTATTTTGGGGGCATTTTTTGTTATTTTGGGTAAAAACTCTTCTTCTCTAAAACCGCTTGTTCGATTGCTTTGAAATTTTATATGCAGTTTACTTAGGGTGACTTCGGTTAGATTTCTTTAAATCGTGGTGAAATTTGCATATTTTTATTTTTAAGGCAATTTTTGTCGTTTAGGGTTAAAAAATCTTTAAAAATCTTCTTCAAAACTACCAGTCAGATAGCTTTGATAATTTGTAAATAGGTCCCTAGGGATGATCTATTTCAGATTTGTTCAAATTATGCAGAAATATGCAAATTTGCATTTTTAAGGGTAATTTTTGCCAGTTTTGGTAAAACAATCAGTTTTACTAAGTAATATATCTGTAATTTCTTTTGGGGGGGGGGGCATTTGTTGCCATTTTGGTCAAAAATGTGTATTTCCAAAACTACCATCTAATAGCTTTGAAATTTGTTATATAGGTTTCTATAGATGAACTAAAAGATATTTAATGAAATTATGATAAAATCTGCAATTTTGTATTTTTGGGGCAATTTGTTCCATTTTTGGTCAAAAAATGCGTTTCTCAAAAAGTACTGGTCTGATAGCTTTGAAATTCGAGACGCAGGTTCCTATAGATGAACTAAATGTGAAGTTTTGAAATTATGATGAAATCTGCAATTTTGTATTTTTGGGGCAATTTTTGCCATATTTGGTCAAAAAAATTGTGTCTCAAAAACTGCAAGTCGATAGCTTTGATATTTGGTATACAGGTTCCAAGGGAATATTGTAATATATGAGATATTGAAATTATGGTGAAATCTGCAATTTTTATTTTTGGGGCAATTTTTGCCATTTTTGGTCAGAAAATTTCATTCTCAAAAAACTACTCGTCAGATAGCTTTGGTTGACATGTTCTTAGGGATGATCCAATGTGATATATTCAAATTATGATGAAATCTTCAATTGTGTATTTTGCAGCTATTTTATCCACTTTTTTCTGGCCACTGAAATGAGCTATCAAAGATTTCCACCTTCTTCATCAACATGTGTCAAAATAGTTATTCTCTATATAAACACAGCGAAGCTATATCGGTCGTTACGTCGCTTGTTATCATATCTACAGTACCCAGAGAACTTTCAACGTTAGCGAAACGTAGTTAACGAATACTTGGAACAAACTCACAAGTACCAATGCAGGCTTTGAATAAATTAATTTTCTTGGCGAGGAAGATGCTTGAAAACTCCAAAGCTTCATTGTTTTCACATATTTTCAGCAACTAATCATAGTTAAGGATTTGACTGTATGTCTATATCCGTGCATATAGAAACCGCCAGCTATAGTGTGTGTACAATTATTACTAGAGGAGAGATATGATGATGATGATGATGATGATGATGATGATGATGATGATGATGGTGATATTAGTACCTCTGTCTTTCATTCCATTTATATGAACCGAACAGTACAATAAAATAGAAGAAGAGAAAGAAAAGGGAAAAAAATTATAAACAGGTACGTATAGCTATTGACCAATATTTTAATACTTGAAATATGTTCTTAGATGGCCGATTCCCCCGTATGTTCTATCTAACTTTGATGAAACGTCGCTCAAATAATCTTATTAACAAATTTTTCCGACTATGATCATCGCACGCTTGGGTTAGCAAAACATAATTAACGTCTTGCATGGATCAACACTGGTGTACAAGTTCATGTGGGTTATCGTATAGCTCTCTGAGTTAATTTGACGAAGTAATTAAACAAGCAAATATAAAACGGTTGTCCAGGCGTGTAGTAGCTTGACTCATCCGAAATTTCTAATCTTCAACTGAATATTTCAATTCTCTATCCTTAAAAGGGCCTACGCACATTCAGTGGGATGCCATCGAAAATACTAAGAAAAATATATTTAGTCCAAAAATTATAACTCAAAGAAAATTCCGGTCTCCTCTCTAGCTTAAGGAAGTATGCGCCTCGAAGGTGAAGGACTGAAACTTTTGCTCATCCTCAAGGAATCTTTCAACCATTTTCTTACAAAATCAAGAATAAAAATCGGGTGGGAGTCACAGTCAGATTTTGGTTCTAGAGAAACAAATGACCCAACTTTTACCGACGTTTGAAATTCAAAATGGCTGCCATCCCTGTGTCAATTGTATGGAGAAAAACACAATTTTCAAATTTCGAAAACTAAGCCGGAGAGAGGTTTTCTCACACCAATTGGTAGATCACAAAAGAATCTGAATATCTGTCCCCGAGGCGCGTTCTACCTTAAAAGGAGAATTGAAAACTCTCACCAAGAGAGCAATGTGAGATGATATGATAGACAACGTACACAATGGAGACATTCTTTTCTCATGAACAAATGTATGTAAGATGAATGAATATACTAGAAATGATTTATTAATGTCTACGTGAATTGAATTTTTACTTTCAATAAGAATCACATATGTTTTAGCAATAAGAGATGAACGATTACATGCAGCACATAATAGCGTCGGACTTCAATGGTCTCCATGGCACCCTTTTGATCGCGTATTTTTAGTAACTCCCTTCATAATCCTGAAGCTCCTAAGCAGTATAAATTACTGACAATTCCGTAGTGTATCCCTTGGATTTTGACACATCGTTGAAACGGATAGTTTGTGTTTGAATTGTTGCTGCCATTAGACTCAATGATGCAGAATAGCTCTCCATTCTCATTTCTGTTCATCTTACTCAGTTTAAAGTTCAGTTTCGCGTCCACTCATATTGTATACGGATATGCATCAACAAATTTCTTGAAAGATCGGACGGTCGCATCGTTTGAGTACAGCATGTCAAATGTTAACACACCGTTGATGTGTTTTCAGGAATGCATGCGTCGCTATCATTCTTGCAAGGCAATAACGTACAGGGAGTTTGGCCGCAAGTGCTTTGTGCATGAAACTCTTGAAGACATAACCTATCATCCTGGCGCCATGATGGCAGTGAAGGATGATTTTGAATCACTCTTTCCAAACAAGGCAAGTATTTATGCCCAAAAATTTATTCTCGTGCGTTTGTAAACTGTCAGAGGCCCATTGGCACCGTATCCTGTGCAAGGTAATATGTCTATTTTCGGAGAGGAAAAAAAATCACCATTGAAGACTGGAATTCCTAACTCTTTTATGTGGACATGGGATTATGCACGCTTAACCAGTATTGACCGATATATTGGTAAATTCTGTGGCACATGAAATGAAATGAGGGCATCGGAATCCAAGTCCTAAGACGATCACTTTCCAACCCTAAATTTTTCAGAAATAGTGTACCCCTCCTGGCCCATAATGAGGGAAATTAAACCTTTTACAACATAACGTACGAGGCGACAAAGCTACAGTGCAGTGTAAAAAGTGACATGATGTTTATTTGATGAAAAAAGATTTAATGAAAACGAAAGACGATTCAATAAAACTGTGAAGTTCAGAAATGCTATTATGTTCGGTGTGAAAACTGCATTATGTGGACAGATCCACATATTTTTAATTTGTTTGATAATAATTAATGGTTTTCAGTATTCATTGAAAGGAATCTCAAAATTTCAGGATATTTTCATGGAATCTTGCTCGGAAGGACCCTGTCAACACAACGGCTGGTGTATATCACATCCAAATACGTCTACCTGTGTTTGCCGTGCTGAAGAAAGATTTTATGGAGATACATGTGAAATACTCGGTATGTCTATACAAACCTTGTTAACATTGTGTCTCTGATATACTAGTACTCAAGTTCAAAGGCCGGGGTCTGTCACATAGTCAACAAGGTGTACAGCCGGAGTCATAAACCCTACATTTAAAAAATTCAGCTTCTCTTACACTTTCCCAAAGAAAGCATTCTTTTTCATAATCCAGATTTAAAACATTCAAGAGTTTTCGTACAAACTTTAGGATTATAGAAATAATGTGCCGAACATTTGCAATACTTGAAATTAAATCTACTGATATCCTCTATTTTTAACTCAGTTTTACGTATTTAAAGCCAATTTATATGAACCGTATCGCGTGGCGTGTAAAATATCACATTAATGGCATTTGATTTTGGAACTGCAAATCCAATCGCTTTCCATTCCTTTTACAAGAACTGCAAGAGCTACCTGTGTGGGCAACGTGGACATCTTGGTCAGATTGTTCTGTAACATGTGGCGTTGGACACCAGGAAAGAGAGAGGGTTTGTGAAAAATCAACGTCAATAGTGGACGCGATAAATTGTGACGGTCATGATGAAGACTATACGAAATGCAACACGCAACCCTGTCCAAGTAGGCCATAATTATATTTGCACTCGAGAGCATTTTCTAGCTGAAATTTTGCAAAATATTAGATAAAGATAATTTATGTTAATCACACCTACTAGGACAAATCAGATGTATTGTAAAATAACTACAGGAATAAGGTAGATTTTGTAATGGCATAATACATAATCACGTCGACGATCTTGTTTAAAATTGCAGTATTTGCATCTATGTTTCCTCTCCTTAGATTTAATGCTTTAAATGATGCTATGGTCATTATTATCCATAGTGCGGTCGATTATAGATCTTATACATGCCTTGTGTACGAACTTGCGCGCTCGAAATGATTCAATGGTAACTTTTTGAGATAATACGGAATATTTGGTGTAGCTGGAACCGAACAAAAATGAAATGTAGAATTTTATCATCATGCATTTGAATTGTCAAGACTAAACAAGTTTACCAATATTTGTTAACGGCAGATTTTGAGCAATTTGATTTATTTGCCTTTCAACTCTGTTTGTGAATTATTTTATAAAATTAGGCTGTAACAAATGCCATATATATATATATATATATATATATATATAGACAAATTGTATACAATGTGCCCTCCCGGTTATCACCATAATGGCTTTATGACAATCTCTGAACTTGGGCACAGAGGGTACGGTATATTCTATGTATTTATTGACAGTTCTGTCTGTTGCTTCTCTACTAGGTGACTTGATACCGTATGTTGTGAATTTAAACCTGATTGATAGCAGCGAATTTCCTATTAGATTATCAGGATCAGAAAACATAGGAGAAGGGTACATTGAAGTTTTCTTAGCAATAAATGGCCGCTGGGTTGCAATAAACAAAACTACATGGGATCTAAACGCTGCTGAAGTGTCATGCCGTCAGCTTGGATTTTCAAGAGCGAATACAGGTATCACTAAGATTCTTTGCGATAAAAGCAATTATGCCGCCGTTGCGAATTACAAGATTCCAAGGGAGCCGTCATTATTTACAGCCTGAGAATTTCATCAGAAACTCTTGAATTTCGAGTAAACCCCCTCTTCCGGCCAACCATGATAAATTTGAGCAACTCCCCTCTCTGAGACAGAACATTTGACCTGAAACCCCCTTCACTTATAGAAAACTTAAATATCTATACATGTATGTGTAGAACGTACAAAAATACAGCAATACTAAAGACCTTTCAAATCATTCTGTACCCTGCTAGATTGTCATTGGTTAGGTATCTTATGACGGTTGAAAAAGGTGAAACCAACAAAATGTAATTCAAAGTCACAACAAATTTGAAAATATAGATATAAACGCTTACGCTATAACCAGTTATATCCAAACATATCGCATTGTTTACTTTAGATGGGTATCATAACACGATTTGTACCGGGATATCTGATTGAGCAGAATTGAAAGTACGGGAGAGAACACGCGGGAGGCTGAGGGCGAAGTGTCAGAGGGGTGTCCCCTTTCTTGCTTTTGAAAAAATTGGAGGAATTGATGTGTGCAATGGTGCAGTCTGGTGCAATCTGAGAGGTGTTTTCAATTTCTTTTTGTAAGTAGAGCTGTTAGAACACCCAAAGGGGGACAGTACGAGAGGGGTGCCCCCCTCTCGCATCGAAAATTTTAAGAATTGATGTGTGCAGTCTTAGAGGTGCTTCAATTTATGTTATTATTATTATATACGTTATACTTTATTGTCCTAAAAAAAGGATAATCACCTTACAGCTCAGAGGATAGAAATAACAACCAGACAGACATATAAAAACAAAAACAAAACAAAACAAAACACAGACTAATTTATGTTGCACCAAACAATTGGGTAATCCCCAATTCTTTCTCTCCGTATTTTGAGCAACCTCCTTGTAGCTTTCAAATTTTGAGTGACCCTCCTCAGATTCCTCCTACCCCCAAGGCCTTAAATAATGTTGGCTCCCTAAACGTTCGTCACCAATAAGCATATGTATGTCTATTTCTTTGATTTTCGCACAACCGTTTATCATTATTCTCATCTTTTTAACCGAACAGCGTTTGGCGAATACACATTTGATGGAGTTTTAATGTTAGTTGTCGGTGAAATACATTGCAATGGCGATGAACATTCACTCCTTCAGTGTGAACGTTCGAACTGGGGAACATTATCAATGGTTGACTCTACTGAGATCGCAAGCATTTCCTGCACTGTTGGTAAGTTACAGAGAGAATCTATGATAGTTCAGAACTTTTCTGTTTGTCGTCCTGTCCAATAAGTAGTGACTTCATTATATCAAATGTGTCCTTTTGGGTAGGATGCGCCCTGGGGACAGATAATCGGATTCTCTGAGCTTTACAATACATTTGTGGCCACTGCCGTGCAGTAAGTTAAGTTCTCGGTATTTTTTATCAATGTTTTAACACTTCAACACAGAGTTTAAACAGGGAGTGCGGTTATTGTGAATCATAAATGTTGGTGAAGGTTACGTAATTTGTTTTTGTCGCAGCACAATTTGCACTATTATCATTGAGGCTTATTCTTGATTTTGAAAGAGAATGGCCTAAAGTTTCTTCGACGAAAATCTTAACTCTTTCGGCTTCGTGCTGTGTACTACTTTGAGCTCATGCCTTAGATGTACTTTTCTTCCTGTGTGCACGCCGTTAACAGATGGCAGATGGGGCAAATGGAGTACGTGGAGTTCATGCTCACCTACATCTGGATGGGGAGTTCGTACACGGACTAGACAATGTGATAACCCGACACCTAACAACGGAGGACAAAACTGTACTGATGCAGACCGCGAAGAAGTTTCTCCGTGTAGGTTGTCGGCAAGGGGATTTCGTAAGTATGGATGATTTTCAGAAATTCCCTTGTTAACATATCTTAGGAAGAAGTCGATATTTTGGGCGCATTAAAGATCATTTTGACTTCGTAAAGGATCGCTTCGTAAAAATGGGTCACTGGACAGGTTTAAGAAGATAAGATAGTGGGTTTGGCAAATCGATGACGTTAGTTTGAAAGATTTTCAGAATTGTGTGACTCATCGTCATCCATCCGAAAAAACTAAAAATATTAAAATGTCCATATTTCGAAAATACAGTACCCGTCACATAGACACTTTTCCTACATAATGACAAAAATTAAATAGTTATGATAGCCAAATCAAGGGACTATGTGCCCGGATGGCCTCCTGCCTCGAGGGTACATAGTCCCTTGTTTTTGCTATAATACTTTTAATACATGCCTCTCTTACATACTTTTACTCCAAATGTTTGGGTATATTTGCAAATGCCAGTCATATGCTTTTCCGAGTTCGACGAAAACCCATTAAAATTAGAACGATTTTCATCTTGGAATGGCGCATTGATACAGTTAAATTACTGTTATGCGGTTTATTGATTTTTCCAGGAGAATTTCTGAAAGCCTGATTTTCTTTATAATATATAGTTGAAAATAGTTCCGGTTCACTTTAGTCAAATGATGACTATTTCGCCCGAGAACGTCACCCACGAGTCACTATTGAATCAGGTAGAGTGCGTGATATTCGATTTGCGTGGCATGTAATAAGTAATTCTGTAAAGATACGAGATTTTTTTTTCATTGATGTGGAACTATATTATTTATTTCTGCATTGTCTGATTACGAAAGCCTGCCAAACCTATAATATCGCCAATGGTGTAGTCTATGGTCATGACACTGATCATATGACGGTTGCACGGTTCAGATGTGACCCTGGCTTTACATCCGGAGAGAATTATGCAAGATGTATCGATGGCAGTTGGAACATCTCGGATCCTTGTCAAGGTCAGAACTGTTTTTTCGTGGTAAAGCTATCTAATTATAAAATTTATAATCGGAAATGATTCATTTTATTATATGTATTGACCTGTACATGCTTTAAGGTCATTAAACAGGTAATAAATTGATAATTGTAAAAATAGCACAATTTTTACGTTTTTGACATGCGTTTTAGAAAATTGTCTCCTTATGTAGCCTGAATTGACAGTAGATTGTTTGGCCAAACTAACATTTTACAAGACGTTATGGCTTCCTCAGGGTAGCGAAGAATCGTGATTAGAAAATCTGACCCTGCCATTACCAAACTTTGGTACAAAACCTCTGCTTTCGATATATTGATGCATCTATGTACAGGAAACCAGGCTGAAAAGCTAACATTGTGTCCATCATATACTCTGCAATAAATAATTATCATCAAAGTTTTGACAATCGAAGAATTTGGTGTCATTTGCGAGTATTATGGATATATGTCGATTGGATTAAATGACGTAAGATTTTGGAGTATGATGAACATTTTTCACATGGAAACACATTACTAAAATACAACTTCTTTATATTGGTTGATGAACTTTATTCTGATTACTCATGATGTTGAATACTATTTGATGAATTTACATTCTCAAGACCAAGTGTACAAATTCAGATTTCATTGTGAAACCGATCACTCGTGTTTTTCAATCTTTTATTTCAGAATTTAGGAACCCTAAAAGGAGATGATTGCAGCAATTTCAATCTGACGTCCGTTCTATGGGAACCAGGAAATTCAAAAACATGGCAGTCATGATTTTAGTGCACATTTGCATTCTTTCCAGTGCGTATAACGGTTGTTTTTGTCATATGACACAAATATATTTGAATACTTTTTGAAGTCTAAAGCATACATTTCGCTTTTCAATTAAGATGAACTTAAAATGAATACGCACAAAACATATCCAGCACCAGTATTGGGCACAATTTCAGTTCGGACAAGTGCCTGTTAATTTTGCATATTGCAAATTTACACCAAAAACTTTACCTAAAAGGGGCTATGAAGTTGAATTATTTTAAGACGTTTAATCTATTGTCTGTCTTGATAATTTAATAATCGTTTAACATCCATCAATAAAGTTAATATAATGTCAATACTAAACATATATCAGTAGTGTTTCCTGGAACTTTCCTGGACTCACAAATTTTGTCTGACATTGAAAAGCAAGAACATCCGCAAAACTGTGAACATACAACGAAATCATTCGGTGGCAGTTTACCTCCGATAGAAAAAAACTCAATATAAAAATTAGAAATTGTCCATGAAAAATTACTGTTCGTTTTTGTACTACACTAAAATATGTTAATATGTTCGTGAAAAATAGCCAACAGTGATCGTATTGGTGTATTTCGAAATTTACGCGCAACCAACGGAATATAGAACGCACCTTCTTTTCCCAGAAAATATGATTAGCAGTCCTCTCTTTTAAGCTCCCTTTGTTCGACACGATTTGCTTTTTCATCCAGTGAGCTTAGTTTGCAACGAACATCTAATTGTCACACCTTTCTCTTCGCACCATATTAATGATTAATTGTCGTTGTGATAAAGTTCTGCTTCATCGAATCGAATATATCGAGCTTAATTGACTTGATCAAAATTGTCGAAACTTGCTCTATACAATGAAGAAACTATAATGACCAAAAGTCGATTTAGATTTTTAGTTAACATCTAATTATTATTTTGCATATTCAAAGAAACTTTCCTTATTACAGAGAGAGATATATATCTTGATTGGCTTAATTACAGTTGACAAAACGTGCTATATACATTGAAGACAGTATGGTATAACATTTTAAAGCCATCTAGCATTTTTATTTTAGCTAAATACTAATTTGCATATTTAACAACTTTCCTAATAAGGGATATATATATATGTGGATTGACGTGAGCAAAGTTGACGAAACTTCCTATGTATATTGTACGCGCTATGATATAATTATTACTAAAAGTCGGTTTTGATTTTATAAAACAACTTATCACTAATTTGCACATTTTACAAACTTTTCTAATTAGGGATATATCTTGATTGACTTCATCAACGTCGATGAAACCTGCTATGTACATCGAAGAAATATGATAAAATATTAATGAAAGTTGTTTAGCATTTTTTATAACTGCAAGTTACTAATTTCCATATTTAACTAACTTTCCTAATTAGGGATGTAAGAATTAAAGGACTCTAGAGAAAGTTTATGAAACTTTCTATGCATATTGATGAGACAATTGTGTTGCATAAGTGAAATCTATTTTGCATTTTCATGTCAGCTAATTTATAACTTGTATTATCTAATGACCTTCACAGTTTGGCATATATAGTTTGAAGGACTTGATCAAAGGTAATTACACAAACAGTCAAAGAAATTTAGTATTGTTATTTCAGCTAATAACATACCTATATACTTAATGACCTTGAAGTAAATATTGTAGATTATATTGACCATAACACTTTCAATGAAGTTGCGAACATGTGCCAAAAGTTTAAATTCACAGACAACTGCAATATATACTGCAATTTATATCTGGTGTGACAAGGGTATATTGTTTAAAATAAAACTTGTATCTGTTGTCCCTGTCTGTTTATTTGTCAGAATATCTTTAACGTGTAGCAGGCAACTTGTAACACCCGTGTGTAGGCTTTCAATATTTAGAAATTAAAGCTCCACTAGCTGTATCTTTCAGCATTATTTGTATAATTTTACTGTGTTTGTTGGATTGTACTAATTTAGGTGTGTGTGTACACTTATTATCAACTACCCCCTGGGACTATATGTGCAATTTTGAATAAGATAAATATTACACTGCGATTAAATGTTTACCCAAACATTAAATCGCAGCCCCATGCCAACACGCAATACTTTGCAAACTGCAGTGAAATATTCAATAATCTGCACAGAGTAGTTATATGTAAGGCATATTAGGAGTGAATTTTCTCCTCTCTGAACATTGTATGTTCTGTTTCTTTTGTAATATTTCCAATTTTTGGAAATGCCGGGAAATCAAAATGACTATCAAAATTTGAATTTACCTGCTACACTGACTGTCAATCATCTCCTTCTGGCAAACAGAATAAAAAAGAATACATTGCTCAGTGTTATCCTATATGCGATATCTTACTCGAAGTCCAAATCTTACTTATTTTCTGGACTTCATGAAAAAGTTTATTATGAATAAGTAATCATAATATTTTTTATGAATAAGTAATCAAATATTGTTTGGACTTCATGAAAAAGTTTATTATGAAGTCCAATACATATTTCAATACTTTCACGCTGATACATATACGAGCATCCGGGCTCTCAACGTTTTTTTTTAGTTTGCATATTTGTTTGTTTTTCTGTAGTGTTTTTTTTCCTACCCGTCCTGCTAAATTACTTCCAATTGTTGAAAATTAATGGGAAAAAACCAGAATTATCCGACAACGAAAGATTCAATAATTTATCACCTGATTTCACAAAGTATGTTCTTAAAAGTCGAAAAACACAACCTAATGTACTGAGTCAGTGAAATGTGTAGTAACATATCACATGATTGTGCAAGTGCCATCTAACTTATCGTGACATGTTTACCAATGATGAACCTATTCATATGTATGAAAGGTTTTGATTATGTTCAATGTACATATCTTTAGCTAAATGAGCAATATCTGAATTTCATAATCGTGTTACTTGCAGTACAGCCTAGCTTGGAAATTCATACCTTTACTGATAAACCTGCTCACATTAGATGTGTGCATATTTTAATGACCCCATGGAGAATATTCAGGCTTCTTCAGTATTCTGCGACAGATATCATAGTGTTTGCGAATGAGCTCTGAAAAATAGAAGCAAAATAGACATTAGTATCTGGTCAGAACCTGCATCACTTCAAGATCTGTGCTTCAATGTTTTGAAGAAATTCCCCACCATAGTTTTTCCAAAAACACACATATCACATTATATCAGTGTGTCAGTCTGTGCACACCAGTGTACCATTCTCGTACTAAAACTCAAGCCTGACGAGGTAAAAATCTCATTTACTCGTGCTAAAATGAACCCTTTAACTTGCACAGAATGTAAATATGGAGACAGGGAACGTTTAGAAAGCAAGGGACATGGCCTTAAAATAATTAATTAAATACAATGCGATCATTAAAATGCAGTGAAAGCGTTTGTAAAATTGCTTTTAGAAGTGCCTTATTTATTTATAATACATAGCTTGCACTTTGCCAAATCAACAGGTCACTTTTGTCTAATTTCTACGTCGCTTCAACAACAATAGCAAAGTACGCGTGCTTTTTATCCTTGTCCTCAACAAAATTGCTAGATCACGACCTAATAGCGCACTGCATCGGTTCAGCAGAAATTAAATTCTCTTTCTGTGTGGCGCTGCATTTATAAAATAAGCTATACAAAAAAGGAGATTCTATAATACCAGTATATTGATTGCGCAAATACAGCGATCTAAGTTGACCAGTTGACTTCATATATGCACTCGCTATCGCTATCGCTCGTGCATATATGTCATGAACTGATCAAAGTCTCGTGGTATGCCGTCTCTTGGTGTGCTTTATTGCTTAAGTATCCTATAGTCTAGAACCATAGAACAATTTAGTTAATGCAAAAAGGGAGAAAAATGGCATCAACTCACACTTGTGACAAGACACAGGCCTTTTCTGATATAATGTCTTGTCAAAAACAGTACTATCAACGATTGTAAGGCCAAAGTAAGTAAATTCTTTGTTTTGCGTCCACTCAAAATGGGAAAAGGTACGCGTCTAAGCGGCTGAAAAACACACGCAAGAAAATTAACACAATGTAATTTGATTGCAGCAAATAAAAAATTGTAACAAAATTTTAGTTCAGAAAAGCTAAGCGGCCACGTCCTAAAATTTCCTATTCAAATACACTGTGTCTTTTTTTTCCATGAAAACCTTAAAACCTAAGCGGGTTGGGACGCAAAACAAAGAATTTAATTACTTTGGCCTAATCCAATCAAGATTGAACAGGGTTATGTGTATGTTCAGATAATACGTTTAATATGCAAGGTTAGTAAATGTACAACAAGCAGTTGGGTTGACAAGTCTGGCACATCCTTGCGAAGAACAACAATGAACACAGAATATCAAATGTAGGCTGTTTGGACAAGGTCTATTGAGTATTCTTGATTTTTCGGGTGCATGGACGAGAAACTGTAGCACAACAGCAAAAGTATGAGTTAAAATATGAATCAAATCAGGGCATTGATGAAATGTAATGTAATGTAATGTAATGTATTCAGATTTTATGAAAATGTTGTGACAGTCACAAGAGGTTGCGCCGAAAATTGGAGGTGGTATGGTACGCCGACATTTAAAAATTGTTTGCCCGAAGGGCAAATCTTGAGTAAACTTTAAGTAAAATTTAAAAGTATTAACCGAAAATAAAGTAAAGCTAAAAGTAAATAGCCGTACATCATTTTTAACTTCTGCTTATATCTGCTGGTAATCGTTTTTATGTTTTCTGCCATCCTTTGCTGGATTTTTTCAAAGGCAACCTCTCAGAATCCCCCTGGATATCAAATGGTCCTCACTTGCTGTTTTACACTTCCTTGGACTTCGAGGTGCCCTATCAAACCGATCACATAAAATATATTTTGCAATGTAGTAGTTATTTTTACAGCTCGCAGGCAACATTTTACCTGACTGTAATACATACCTTCTCGTGTTCTCCCTACCAAATATGTGGTTGCCAGGTTTATGCAGTACATGTCGGGCGTTATTGGAATGTAGTCTCCAGGGGAGTAATATACCGTGACTTCAGGAATCTTGGATATTTCATAGTAGTCCAGGATATCTTCGGCTCTACCAGAAGCAAAAGAATCAACGAAACCCCACATTCCATGCAGTCCATTTGGGGTCCGTTCAGCTAAGTTTACTCCAGAACCAAGTTTCAGTAAACCCTGAAGCAAATCTTCATCATTGAACAATTGCCTGCATAGAATTGCCATGCCGCCATCCAACCTTCCGTTGACTTCAAGCAACTTGTATTCTCCATTAGGAAGCACGAAAAATTCGATATCAAGAAACTGATCATTGAACCCCTTTTGTATCAATTTTGTAACGACAGTATCTGCAAGCTTTTTGATTCGGGTCTCTTCTTTCTGTGCTACACCTGAGGGCACAAACCCTCCCAGAAAGGTACGTGCGCCCTCCCTGGCTGGTTTTTCATCGAAAAGCCAGTCGTGAATGCCGAGGTGTTTAATTTTACCATTCTGTACACACACGTTTGCCGCTACAATCATTTTAGGGTTAATGTACTCTTGCAGTAAAGCACACCTTGAAAGACTATAAGGATAAGTTTTTACATTGATCCATTTTTTGGCAAAATTTTCAGAAATATATTGGGACTTATGATGGTTTTGAAGACTTACTAAGGCTTCACGGATGTCTTCTAATCTCATAACCTTCTGAACTCTATATGCAGCCTGCCCTGTCATTGGTTTAATGCAGCAAACGCCCCCTGCATGCTGTAGAAACTTATTTGCCTTCTCAAGTATTGTTTCTAAATCAGCATCCAACTCAAGTACTATCGACATTGGTGATTGAATATCAGGTTCAAAAAGTTTTGCTCCATAGTACTTGTGGATGGTGAGGAACTCCGACTCGACAGAGGGACCTCTGATGTGAGGAAATTTATCTGCAAGAGCTGCATGTACAACCGAGCCTTCGTCAGCGCAACTTACAACCAGATCAATGTTTTGCTCGATTACAATTTTAATACACTCTTCCGTATACTGATTTAAGTCGAAAGCCTTTGATGATTTCCATCGTACGAAAATGAAAGCGTACTTGCTTTTGAAATCTTCCGGAAGCTCATTTAATACCGATAATTTTTTTTCTTGAAACACAGTTGGGCACAGGATTAGTGCTTTCTGTACTGCCTGTGTGGATAAAAACAAAACAAAGTGTGTGTAAAAAATGCTGTGCGTAGGTCCATGTAGGAACTATATGAGGCAATCAAACTCATCATCAATGCCTGCGCTAAAATAACTTTGGAAAGTCAAATAATTGGAATGGGGGGGGGGGGTAAGTTTCGTTCATTTTGGGAGGTGGTGGCAAAATCATAGTACAGAGAGAGGGCGTTGGAGAGAGTGTGGACTAGCAGGAAATTTTCCTGGGTGGAGGTATGATATGAAGTTATGGGCTGGAGAACGATAATTACGAACGACCTGCACCTAATTAGGTTTTAATTTTTTTATCAAAAAGCCCCAGAATAATACGTAAATAAGGGTATGGGAACGGTTTTGTCCACAAGTTGTCAACGTTAGTTGTAGAATCGGTGCCTATCTCGACGAGATCGAAAATTATGAATAACACTGGTTAAGCTTTGCAAGAAAACCGCATTTGCAGGGAAATACTTGTGACCCTACGTAAGTGGTTGAAACCTCCCCAAACACAGAAGGAGTATTTTTTCAAGATTCCCTTACCTTTATTACCGTGGTGTGAGCCATACCTCGCTTTAGGTAGATCGTTTGTATCTCGGATGCACCTAAAATAATATTATATATAGTTTAATATTAAAGGGTCAAAGTCACCTGTCAATGTCACCTGAACACAAACGTGACAGTCCATTGATTTTATTCGAATTCCTTCAATTTATTCTGGTTTGATATTTATGCCCACAAACTTGGGGCAAGTCTAGTTAGACACCGACACACGGAAATATTCGGAGCCCAATGGCCGCCGACCCATGTTTTGATTTATCGCCGATAAATTGGATAACCCCATCGTTGATATTTAAAATAGAAGAGGGTATTTTAGAGCATGATTGGAGCGAGGGACGCCTTTTCTTTTATACCCAAGCATACGGACTGAAGAGGGCCCCACCCCTGAAACTGACAGGATGCAGTCCATGGGAAGGTTGATTGAAATATGCCGGTTGTCTAGTCGGGGGCCCTACAGCATGCTGCACTCTGGACCTTGCCAAACAACGAACTCGCCCTTGCTTGGTTCTGTAAATGTAACTACAATTTTGTAATTAATGATACGAAAAGCAGACTGAGGTCGCAAGCCTGATTCGGCCCCTTTCTATACGCATCACTCCTATTTTCTGGTTGTCGCGTCGATGAGTTGTAGTATTTTAGGTATTAGGGAGCGTTCGGTTACTATGGCCGGGGTGGGCCAGCAAATTCTTCCTGCGCATCAGTCAAAATAAGTGAAACCCCTACCCATTGCACAAAAAAACCCTGATGAAACCCCCCTTTTAATATGACACAAATTTCATGACCCCCTCCACATTGCTTGAGTAAAGTTGCACACAGAAACACCTCTTCAGGAGATAGGATAGAATCCCCCCAAAATTGTCACATTTTTTCAAATGACCCCCTTATAAACTCACAAGGTGTTAATGTTCAAATTTCCCCTTCCGAGCGATTAAGACTTAAAGACAATACAAGTCAGATAAATCAAAAATAGGACTCCTGATGTCAAAGAGATTAAAAGTACGAATGGCGTCTGGCATTGTAAATGCATAGCATTTATGTCAGGTTGAAAGTAGGTCATGTTGACCTCTATGTATAATCACGACCTGAATCTACCTTTCAAACAGTCGTCCACCGTCCTTGAACTGCATACTCATAATCATCAGGAAGTCATCGACTGGTTAAAGTCCGATGCTCGTTCCACGTGATTCTCATGTGCCCCCCCCCCCCAATATCGAGTAAATAAGACAGCAAAGTACATCCATATACATGTTATGAGACAATGTCATGCCTAATCGTCCTAATAAGTTGACACTTATTTGTATAAATAGCCATCTACCATTGGAACGTTACATGTTTAAAACTATGACGATTTTGACTTGACTGACGAAATTTCCTCAATCTAACGAACGAAGATTACCGATAACCTTCTTTTCCTAAAATATGTGAACAGGTTTTACCATCCATTTGCTGTTCAACTTGAGTATTTTTTCCATTCAGTGCTTGTTTGTGTGAGTCAAAATGTCACACTTTACCATGTAAAGGCACTTTGAGAAAACAAGTTCTGTAAGTTGATAAAAGACAAAACTTAAAAGAATGTTTTACCATAAGACCAACCTTATCGACTTGAATCCTTTCTTCTGATTAACGCCGAAAGTATAAACAGGGCGATGGTATCTGTATATGGCACGCGTACATCACAGATAAAATGACGTCACTAACCAGTGGAATGAATCGAGTGTAGGCAAAATAGGAAAATAGGAAAATACGTGGACCTGAAACCGGTGTTTTCAGAAAAATGTTGAACCATTAAAATATTCATATTCTTCAAAAATCTTAACAATTTACTTTCTTAGAATAGTAAAATGTCACTTTTTCATTCTGATCACCCCTCGCGCATAATCTAATGGTCCCTTCCTTTGTGTTGAAATGTAATATATATATATCATATGTATAGTCTTCGCTATGAAATGAATATCATGTGCCCCTTCTTATACAACAGTTTCAATGTCAAACCCTTTTTCTCAATCGTTTCTGAGAGTCGAAAAACTGTATTCGTTAGAGAAAAAAAGCCTAGATGATAATGTGGCTTTCATAACTTAGTCTGAAAAAAGGACAACACTAGAGAAAAACACAAATAACAATCAATTTCAAAAATCATATCTCGTTAATTGTCATTTTCTTTATCACATATTACCTATGTCCACTTACATATAAACAATGTTCAATCAGTCTTATGAACTTGGAAACTTTTGATATTTATAGTTTTTGCTGTATTGACATGTTAATAATGACAAAGATATATGGGAAGGGTTTTAATGCCGAGATCTTCACCGAACATTTCCCAACCTACAGTATAATGATGCACCGCAGATGAAAGTAAATTCATTAATATCTTATAATAAACATCAAAGACACTTGAAAGTACTGGGTCACATATTCCTTATACAAAACATGAGTGTTTAGCTGTGTGTGCCTTCAATGGTGAATAAAATCATGCCAACCTCAATCTATTTAAGTTATTTTTAAAATGAACTGAAGCTCATTAATCTGGAGTCTCACGTTACGGTCGGCGGAAAGGCTAGGGCAACAGGCAACACGCATAGCATACAGGAAGTGAGTGCCTCTAGCAGATAAAATATTACATACAAGATTTAGATTAAATTACTTTCCTGGACTCACAAACTTTGGTCTGATATTTAAAAGAAAACAATATCAAAACTATGAACAATACAACGAAATCATGCCGTGCATAGTTTATCTCGTGCAAATTCAAACTTAAATACAAAATCAGAAACACACATGAAAATGACTCTTAGATTTTGCACCACACTAAAATATGTTAGTACATTCGTGAACAACTTTCTTTAGTGTTGTCAATGGTTACACTAATCAGTTTTCAGTTAATATCATGATTCAAGAACAAAACTGCTGACATCGAGAAGACCTGGTACAAAAAGAAGCATTTTCCACTACCTTAAATATAATAAACCAGGCACAATGTATGGAGACCAAAGATATTTTCCGATTTTTATAACACGATGGAGTGCTTGAAAATCTAGCAATTTCTGTAGTTATTGTTGATTAATTGTCAATATTTTTTAGTAGCCGGACTGCAACTTGTAACAGCAGTGAGGGGGCTTAGAATTTTCAGAAAATCACATAGCACGGTGGAGAAGCTGAGAAGCAGGTAAAATTTGCTCCCCAACGCCTGTACTTTCCCTGCTCAAAGAAGGCCCTTCTTCCCTGTCAGTCTTCGAGTTGACTCTACAACATTGCTTCAAATATGGCTTTCTTTCTCTCCTCCTGTCAAATAGAGCTCAGGGGAAGAATGTTCAGCGCGATTTTGTGAGCAATAATTTAATGTGATTTTGTGAGCATTTATTACATAGTCTTACTACTCGAGCAACCGAAAAAAGAATGGTTGAATGTGCTTTTGTGTGCAATAATTAGGGACTAGAAATTCCCAAAGTGAACCTTGCCTTTCATCGTAAAATTGGACGTATCCTCTAACACACGTGGAAATGCTTTCATGTACTTGCATAAACACATAGGTGCATACTTAATCCAAAAGTTGTGAAGCAGCAGGCAAAGAACCCATAAATCCTTTAACGTATTTGTGTAAAATATATTCATATATTATATAGTATCGCATGCATGTCTTCTGAATGATTGTGGCATTTTCACCAATGACAAACCGATTCTTATGTTATGCAACGTTTTGGCATAATATCAACGTGCCTGTCTTTATTTGAACGAGCAATTTCTTAATTCAATATTTCGTGCTTTCTACAGTATAGCGTAGCTTGAAACCACAGACCTTTACAGATCAGCATGCTCACTATAGATTTGAGCGTGATTTCATAGGAGAATATTCTGGCTTCTTCAGTATTCTAAGGCAGATATCATAGTGTTTGCGAATGATCCCTAAAATATGTTTAAGCAAAAAATAGAGATTTTGTATCTTGTCATGACTTGCATCACTTCAAGGCCAGTGCTCCATATTTTTATTAGGTGTGTTCAACATTTCCTGACCATAGATTTACCAATAAAACACCTATCGTGCGACCTAATAATGACCGATATCGGTTAAGTAAAATGAATAGACTTAAATAATATCTACGTGTGGAGCTGCCTTTCTATCATACCGATAAAACACACTAGACAGAGAGGCAGTATTTTTGTAATCTAACGACCTCAGAGCTATTTAGTTAATGAAAAAAGCAACAGATGAAAATCGCATGGACACACACTTTTGCCAAATGTCAGTCTCGAGACACAGACTTTTTTGCCCTAAAGTCACGTGAAACACAATGCCATCTACTATAATTTAATTCAGTGTAGACTTAGCAGGGGGTTGTTACTCAGTGTAATGATAATTATTTGATAGTCTTGCCGTTATCTGTGAAAATAATGTCTTGAACGAATGGAAGAAACACGGAACATAACCGTAAAATGCTCACCTAAACCTCGCTACAATAATGCATTTTGCTTCCTCAGACCTACAGTTGCTGTTATTGTTTACTGGCGGAACTTCATTTACCGTCTTGTGTGTTCCCTACGAAACATGTTGTAGTTGCCAAGTTTGAACAGTACATGTCGGACGTTGTTGGAATGTTGTCTTTAAGAGAGTAATTTACTGTGATTTCAGGAATCTTGGATATTTCACAATAGTTCAGGATATCTTCGGCCCTACCAGAGGCAACAGTCTCGAACGTGCCGCACATTCCATGCAGTCCGTTTGGAGTCAATAAAGCAATGTTCTCTCCAGAGCCAAGTTTGAGTAAACCCTGAACCAAATCTCCATCATCGAATAATTGCCTGCATAGAAATGCCATGCCGCAATCCAGCCTTCCATTGACTTCAAGTAAATTGTATTCCCGATTAGGAAGTGCGAAAAATTCGACATTCATTAGACCCGTTTTTGTCAGTTTTTAGCAGTAATATCTGAAAGCTTTTTGACTCGGGCCTCTTCTTCCGGTGTTACACATGAAGGCGAAAACCCTCCTAGGAAGGTGCGTGCGCCCTCTCTGGCTAGTTTTTCATCGAAAGGCTAGTCATGAATGCCGAGGTGTTAGAATTTACCGCCCTGTACACATATCAGGAGAGGAAAGTTAAAATCGTAGAGGGAGGGAAGTTGTGAACAGCCTGTACATCATTAGAATTTTAATTGTAACTGAATGTGTAAGAGCAGTTTATCTATTCATGAAATACCACTACATTTACAATGTCTAATAACCAGCTGGTTGGCCGTCTTTGGATGTAACAATCCTTGGGTGTTAGGTTGTATATCAAAGTAATTTGACTTCGTCAAGTGGTGACATCTTAGGAGAAAGAAGGAAGTTCTTGTCCACCAGTAATTTACTGTTTACCCAGAAACCTACGAGACCTGGCTTCAATGGTCGAAATCTGCCAAACCCATCTAACCTGTTGTTTGACAAAAATTACTTTCCTTTATCGTTTTTATCTGAGCCATGCCTCGCTTCTGACGGGTCGTTTGATTTTGTTTTATTTAAACTGTGAAATAGAATATTATTTCGATAATAAAATCTGCTGAAATTATCGTTTAGAGTTCTAAACGTTTCCTATAGCTGAACCATCAAACAATTTAAATGGTCGAGGTTTCTACACTTCATTAACATAATCAAATGTACAGAAAGTATAGTATACCATTCAAAAATTTGACGGTTAATAACGACCTGTAGGGTTTAGGTTTTTCGTTCTGCGAAAATCCAACAGCATTTATTTGTTCCCTTCTTGTTATCTAATGTTTTGAACTTAAACTACATAACCTCTGAATGAGATATATCATTGGTAAAAAAATGATGCAACAGGATGATCGGACACAATACTGAGGTGTATCAATTCAAATTATCGTAACTTTATTTTGAGGTTATAGAAATCTACATTTGTGTAACACATCAAACAACCAGTAACACAGGGACATACGTTGTTTCAATCGGGTTTGAACTCAGAACGTACGGCACCCAGTCACCTGGCAGAGAAGCCACAGATAAAATGGTTCATATGAGACCACAACATTGCACATGATTGGAAGTTATTTAGGGTAATGTGATCTTTTTAATTGTTCAAGTGATATATGCCATATAGGTGAAGGCAGACATATCACAAATTAATAATAAAAACAAGTGAATTGCAAAAAAGGAAATGTTGATGAGCTTACATTAATTTTGCTGATTAAACCAACATTTACACAATATCCAATTATCCCAAATTAGTTTATCGTGTTATTTGGATTTTTCATATATTTTGTAAATGGTTGCCTTGAAAATTGAGGTGTAATTTCTACAAAAGAGGTTGGGATTCTAGATAGGTGAGAATGAAGTGAAGAGTTAAAAGCAGCATAATGGCCCGATCTATCCGAACAATATTCAAATCAAAGTTGACCAAGAAGCGAACAGTGCAGACATTCAAAATATATCATCAGGCAATTTTCAAAAACCTTCACAACTTTATATAGAACTGGGATTACACATTTCAAATAATTTAAACAGCCGTTTTCAGGGACTCGTGTGCTACATCAAAGATGACTCGAAGTTTGAAGCGCAGTTTGACCTATTAACCCTTTGAGTGCTGCAATTTTTCCCACCAAAATTTTAGTGCAACATTTTTACCAATTTTTATGAACTTTTCTGTAATTTTTTATAATTTTGGACCAAATGGACATCACATTTCTTTGGCTACAGTTTGTTATCAAAATTTTGACAAAAATCTGAAAAAATTGACTGAAGTATATTTTCTAAAGGTGACAAATATTGACTTTGGCGCTCAAAGGTTAAGAGAGATGGTAAAGATGATGATATTCCCCTACTCACACTTACATAGCACTGTACATAAACAAAAGGATTGTCATTTCTTGAGCGTTTGCTTCCTCTTTATATAGAGAGGTTGGTTATATGGTATGACGTCTTGTGTACGGCACATTGACTTTGGCACAAACTCTGAACTAGGAGCGTCTAAATTATTCAGATCTAGAGCTCAATGGAAGAAAAATGTTCCAAAATATCAAGTCTTTTTTTACTTGGCTCTTGGATTCGTGTGTTTCATAATCTGCGACAATTTGAAAATCAAAACCAAAGTAACAGCTTAAATGATTGATTGCTACGGATTTAACCATTATTTACAACTCTTGTGGGTTGGAAGCGGTGGCCGACTTGTTTTGTGTGAGTCTTAGCAGCTAGGCGATATGATGTTGCCGTGAGTGTGTGGGGGTTTGAATCCCGTTTATGTTATAGTAAAAAATTATATTTATAAGGTTCTGTGGTTAAATAACCGAGATTAGTTGTTACAATTTATCTGACTGCGGCCCTATACGCCTTCATACTCGCTACCATACATATCACACAAACTTTATCAAAGCAATTAATACATCGCTAAACTTGGTTTACTTAACTAAAATTATTCTTTTATTGATTTATTAATGGTAATGATATATATCCAGTGTCTAAAATATGGTGCTACAATGCAAAATATTGAATGAACAACGCAAAACGTAAGCATATTGATATAAAAGGCATATTATTTATTTCTACTAATATGAGAAAACACTCAAATGGATACCTGTAAAACAATAGACTGGGTGTTTCTATTTGTAAAAACGTGCGTCTGGGGAATGGGTGTTTAATGGTAAATACATTTCTACTAAGCCGTGAAGAAATATTAAATTTGACTGAAGTTTAACGATGACCCAGTATTCTTAGAATATTGTAAAATCAGGCTATATATTCTGCAACTAGCTATTTATTAAAAAACTACTTATTTGGAATATTATCCTGAAACATTTTTCGACAACGGTATATTGATTAAAATAAAATTTATGTCAATTGTTATTGTGTGTTTATTTGTCAGAATACCTTTGAGGTGTAGAATACAAGTTGAAACACCAGCATGTAGGCTTTGGATATTCTGAAATTAAACTCAACAGTTATGTGAACATTAAACGCAGTTTCTTCATCATATCTATTTCTCTGCTCAAGGTAAACCCGCTTCTCTTCTTGCGATTGTATATACACTAGTCTTAAAAATCACTTCAAAACTGACTTTCTTCCTCTCCTTCTGGCAAACAGAATCAAGAAGAAAAATGGTTGCAGTGATATGTTGTGTGCAATATTTACTTGATCTTCTTACACGAAGTTCCAAATCTGATTCATTCCTTTCATCATAAACTTTATCATGAATCCCATGTACTTTTAAATACTTTCACACGCCTGAATATACGAGCAATCGGCTCTCAAAGTTTATCAACAGCGATTGTGCAGATTGGGGAGGGAGAGGGGGGTGCTGATTTGGTGTTTGTGTCGACCCTTCCTTCGTCATTACTTAAATTGGTGAAAATATAGTTGGACAAATAACAGCATTATGCGACAGCGACAGACTCAATACTTAATCACCTGATTTCAAAAAAGCATATTCTTAAAAACCGAAGCACACAATCTAAATGTTCTTAATATGTGCAACATATATTTATATATTAAATAGTGATGCGCGTGTGCCATGTGACGTATCGTGACATTTTCACCATTGATAAACTGATACGCATGTATGCAAAGTAGGAGTTCATTGTGCATATCGTCTTTTTTAAATGAGCAATTTCTCAATTTTATAATCATGTTACTTTTAGTACGGCCTAGGTAGGAAATACATACCTTTACTGACAAACTCGATCACATTAGATTCGGGCGAATTTCAATGACCCCATGGAGACAATTCCGGCTTCTTCAGTATTCTGCGACAGATATCGTAGTGCTTTTGAATAAGCTCTGAAAAAATGAAAGCAAAAATAGAAATCAGTATCTGGCCATAACCTGCATCACTTCAAGATCTTGGCGTCATATTTTTATTTGGTGTGTTGGACAAATTCCCCATCCTAGCTTTTCCAGTAAAACATATATTTTATCATATCAATGTGTCAGTCCATCCTCACTAGTGCACTCTTCTGATTGGACGAGAACTCAAGCCTGCCAAGGCAAAGACCCTCATTTAGCGGTACTAAATGGGCCCCTTAACTTGCATAGAATGTAATGTGGAGAATGGGGTTGCTTAGAAAGCAGGGGAAAATCGGCGTTAAAACCCAATTGAAAATGCAGTGTAAGCGTTTGGAAGTTCGCTTTTTAAAGTGTCCTATTGTAATATTTAGTATATTGCACAAACACACAAAAGGCTTTCAAAGACAGCAAATGCATATTCAGGTGGTTGAATATCAAAATGACACAATAACTTTATAAAAGGTTGCCCACTACGGAAAATTTTTAATTTTGCACATTAAAATTCGGTTATTTTGTGCTCATTTCGAGTGTTGTTATTAGTATCTTTGTGAAGACTTAAAATATATTAGACATGAAATAATTTCCCATAATTACCTTGTCAGCAGGGACAAGTAAATATCATAGCAAAAAATATTTTCACTTATTACAGCAAAGAAATATAAAATAATGCAAAAAAAGAAAACGAAAATGCAGTTTCTGCATATTTATATGCTACTCAAGTACTTCTATTCCTATGTGATACATAGCTTAAAATCCAGGGTATGGTTATTCATTTTGAATACACAGCTTCTGTTTTGATATTAGAGGGATATTCTGTAACATTTTTTGAAAGAAAAAATAAATAATAAACTAAAGATATTGTTCAGACATTTATAAGTAGGTCTAACTTATGGCAAATTCCTGCATCTTTGTCAAACCCTAGTCACATTACATTGCCAATGTTGTGCTTAAAATGTTAGAAATTGAAAAGAGTAGTTCTAGAAACATTCCATATTGAGAAGAGTGTCGGGACCACTTTATGTACGACAAACAGTTTTGTTGACAATACGGCTAGTTTTCAATCAGGTTCGAACTCACAACATACGGCATCAGTCGCCTAGCGGAGAGGCAGCAGACAGAACCGCTCGGCTAAATCCCAACTCTCAAAGAGAGTGGTTCAATAACCGGATAAGTTGTGACAGTTTTCTGACTGCGACTGCTCAACGCGTTGTTTAGTTCGTGAAGCACGTACGCTCACTATCACACATCACACACTCAAACTTTATCGAAGCGAAGCAATGAATACATCGCTTCAACTGGTCATGATAAGCTTGACACATGATTGTAAAGAACAATAATTGTCACAGAATATCTGGTGTAGGCTATTTGGACAAGCTCTATTGAGTATTCAATATTTTTCAGGTGCATTGATGAGAATCTATAGCATAAGCACAAGAAATGAATTATGTTTAAAATTGAAACACTCGGAACATGTTAAACAACAGAAAAGCTGTGAGATAAATATGAATCATGTAAAGGCATAAATACAATGAAATGCAATGAGTTCAGTTATGTCATGTCGTGCGCAAAGATTGCATCGAAAATAAAAAAAAGCCTTGATACGCCGACATCATAAGATATAATAATAGACACACCAAAATATTTAGGATGTTAAAAAATGGAGCACCGAAGAGTGCGCCAAAATAGTTCACATAGAGGCTAAAGGTAGCTGTCCATGCATTATTTTTATTTTATATCTACCAGCAATCTTTTTTATGTTTCCTAGCATCCTTTGTCGGATTTTTCTTTAGGCAACGTTTCGGAATCTTTTCCCCTGAAATCTTCCGGGCGCCCCTCCTAGATATCAAATGGTCCACTCCTATATCTCGTCTCTTCCTTGGAACTCGAGTTGCTATCAGTGGGATTGAATAATACTTAATTGCAAGGCTGTAGCCATTTTATAGCTTGCAGGCAGCATTTTACCTGACTGTTATACATACCTTCTCGTGTTCTCCCTACCAAATATATACTTGCCAGGTTTGTGCAGTACATGTCGGGCGTTACTGGAATATGGTCTCCGGGAGAGTAATTTACTGTGATTTCAGGAATCTTGGATATTTCACAATAGTCCAGGATATCTTCGGCCCTACCAGAAGCAGCAGTATCGACCATACCCAACATTCCATGCAGTCCATTTGGTGTCCGTTCACCTATGTTCTCCCCAGAACCAAGTTTGAGTAAACCCTGAACCAAATCTTCATCATCGAATAATTGTCGGCATATAATTGCCATGCCGCAATCCAACCTTCCATTGACTTCAAGGAACTTGTGTTCTCCATTAGGAAGCACGAAAAATTCGATGTCTAGAAACTTGTCATTGAACCCCTTTTCCATCAGTTTTTTTACGATAGTGTCTGTAAGCATTCTTACTCGGGTTTCTTCTTCGGGTGTTACTCTGGAAGGGGCAAACCCTCCTAGGAAGGTGCGTGCACCCTCCCTGGCTGGTTTTTCATCGAAATACCAGTCATGAATCCCGAAATGTTTGATATTACCGTCTTGTACACACATGCACGCCGTTGCAATCATTTTAGGGTCAATGTATTCTTGCAGCAAAGCACACTTTGAAACACAGTACGGATAGGTTTCTACATCGATCCATTTTTTGGTAAAATTTTCAGAAACATATTGAGTCTCATGACAGTTTTGAAGATTTACTATCGCTTCACGGAGGTCCTCAAATCCTGTAACCTTTTGAACTCCAAATGAACTATGCCCAGTCATTGGTTTTATGCAGCAAATGCCCCCTACATGTTGTAGAAACGCATTTGCCTTTTCAAGCATTGTTTCTAAATCAGCATCCAGCTCGAGTACTGTTGACATTGGTGATTGAATATCAGGTTCAAAGAGTTTTGCCCCATAGTACTTGTGGTTGGTGAGGAATACCGACTCGACAGAGGGACCTCTGATGTGAGGAAATGTATCTGCCAGAGCAGCATGTACAATCGAACCTACATCATAGCCACTCACTACCAGGTCGACGTTTTCCTGATTGACAAGTTGGATACACTCTTCCGTGTACTGATGCAAGTCGAAAGGTTTAGATGAGTTCCATCTTGCAAAAATAAAAGAGTACTTCTCTTTGAAATCTTCCGGAAGGTCATGTATAACAGATAATGTTTTGTCTTCATGAGCAGTTGGGCACAGGACCAGTGCTCTCAGTGCAGACTGTGTACATCAAAAGAAAGTAGAAAAACTTTCATTAGTAATGTTCACTCTGGGTTTTAGGAATTAGGGGAAGCAATAAGCCTCATATTGACATTTATGATCAGTGAAATACTTTTGGAAAGTACAATCTTCCCTTCGTGAAGATAGGGGAATCATAACTGCGGGGAGAAAACATTGAATAAAATTAAGAGTAGGGATTTTTCCATAAACCGAACAGGGCTATTCCTAGTGGGAAGGGGAAAAGGGAAAAGTGATGGGTGGAAGAGGAAATTTTGCAAATCACAGCGACAGAGCAAATATAACAGCTTACAACTCCTCTCTTTGATAGTTATTTTGTATAAAATACCTAAGAATAGTACAACAGTCATATACCTATAAGAATCGTAAAAAGTACTTGTTACGGTATCTCGATATAGGTTGCTTGTTTGCTGCTTGATCTAATTACCCTGCCACTGTAACGTTTGACATTAATGTATTTTAACTTTTTCATGACCAGTGGTGATATATTTGGGGAAAGAAGAAAGCCTTTGTCTAACAGTCAACATACTTTTTGGGGTTAATGTATAACTCCAAGAGATTGATAAACGCATAAAGTAACAGTAGGCTTCACAACGGGTCAGTGTTTGATTGTTGAGGCAAAATACCCAATGTAAGTGTTTGAAACCTCCGTAAACCCGGCTAAAGTTTTGTTTGCGTAATATTCCTTACCTTTATTGCTTTGTTGTGAGACATACCTCTACTGTGTCTTGGATACACCTTAGGAATAAATACTGTAATAAATTGAAATCGGTTGATATTAATGTTTTCAGTTCAAGAAGTCCCCGCGAAACTGAAAGTGACTAATTGAAAGAACCATGGTTAGGGTGGTATTGTGGTATTAGAAACTTGACTATTTGTTCTCGTTTCTCCAAGACTGGCGGACAGATATACATTTCATTGTGACAAGGAACAAACATGGAAATCACAGAGAAACATCTGAGAATCAAAACATTACTGATCAACTGCAGAATGCTTACTCAAATATGTATCATACTGAATCCTTGAGGCATGTGCAGTTCTGAATTTCTCACTGGAAATCTTTTTCAAAATAATCAACCCTCCATTTCAAAAATCCAGAACGTTTCAAAGATAGATGTGTAGACAGAAGAGAGTACAGGTAAGGTAGACAGTCAAACAAATGAAGCGTAAAACTAGCAGCCACTATCGTTAAATGCAGAGCGTTAAAAACGCAAACTGATGTTTAAAACTGTGTCTAGTTGAATGTAAGTCATGCCTCATGGTAACCCAGGTATATTGGTGTGACTGTCCTGATGTGACCCTTTACTGTACAGTTAAGGGTCACATTAGGACACGCATGTGCGCCTGGGTCAACGGGTCAACAGACACAGTTGAATGTGATTCAACTGAAGTAAACATTAAGTCACTATGTCATTCAACTAGACACAGTTAAATGACATTGTCATTTGCAATCATACGTAATTTTGTTATGAATGTCATTTCAAATGCATTGTTAAAAATCTATGCTTGTTCTATAAATTCAAACATGTAAATTTTTTGCGTTTTTAATATGTGAGAGAAAATAAGACATAAAACTAAATGTGTGTCCGAGTTAATTAAATCCGAGAGACCATATCGTACGTTATTTTCAGAGATTCAAGACACTGCAATCTTTCAATAGGCTTGTTTTTCGACCGTAACTGCGTACCACGTCCTTGAAATAGGATAACATTATCTCATTTGATCCAAAGGTTAGCTTCATACCTCATGTGTAAACATAGCCGTACGCCATTTTAAAGCTATAGGCATTTTATATTAGGAAGCAACGTTCTTTCCCTATTTTAACCAACGTTCAACAAAAATGAAACTTAGTCTCTTTCCCTGAACATGTGAAAACAGCTTTGATGTTCACTTTTTGCTCAACCTTGAGGTGTTTTTTCCATTTAGAGCTGACATGTAGTACGTGGCAGTGAGCAGCGAAATGTGCCCTTCTGCACCGTTCGAAAAACATGAGTGAATCATTGTTGTTTTGATACGTTTCCTGACGTAAGTTGATGAAACAGACATTAAAAAGAATGCTCTACTATAAGACCCACCTTATCAAATCGATTCCTTCCTTCTGATCAACAGCGCACGGTCCGAACAGGTCGATGATATGTGCATGTGACACCCGTATAGCACATATGTACCAAATGTCACTAACCGATGACATGTTGACCTATATACATGTGGACCGGAAACTGGCCAGGAGTTTTCAGCAATGTATTCGCACGACCAGAAATTGGAGCCTTTTATACGCATATTCAGTACAGTTCTTAAATGTGTACCTTCTTTGAATTAAAAGAAGTCATAATCTCAGTCTATTCATCCTACCAACATGATCCAATAGTCCATTGTATTGACAGTTCACCACTACATTTTCTAATGTATACTCCATGGGCATTGTCCCTTCAAGGTCAAAGATGTTTGACCTTAATCTTTAATTTTTACAAAACACTAAAGTAAGGCTACCAATTTATTGACATTCATACAGTGTGAGTGAGTGTGTATGTATGTGTATGTATATATATATATATATATATATATATATATATATATATATATATATATATATATATATATATATATATATATATATATATATATATATATATATATATATATATATATATATATATAGGGAGGCAATCACTTCAATGGGGCACAAGACTGAAATCATGCCCTGATTGTCTGCTTGTCATTCCCCGAGGTACGAGTTACTGCTTTGCAATCGCAAAGTCATAGACACACGCTGATTATCATTTTAATTGTAACTTTGTATTTGATTTTGGGTTGTACTGCGTGTTTGCATTGATACACTCTTGCAAGGCTTTGACTTTGTTGCTTGTTTGTAATATGGTGGTTTCAATCGGTTCGAATAAATAAAAAAATGTTAGTGTTCTACATAACAGAATGATAAAAACCAAAAGCGTCTCCTATTACTGCTTCTTACAAATCAAATATCGCTTTCTCCGTAAACAAAATAAAACCCTGCTGGCACAAGACTTAAATCACGCCCCATTCTGCTTGTCGTTTCAAGAGGTTCGGCCTTCTGCTCGCCGCCATCGCCAATTCATGCATAAACGCCGCAACGTCTGTCTTCATGTCGATTGTTTTAATTGTACCTTTGGGTTTTACTACGCGTATGCATTGATACAGTCTTGTAAAGGCCATGATTTTTCGCTGTTTTGCAAGATTCATAGCAAAACCCTGCGTACATAGCAGAATGTTTGGCAAGGGTAATATGCAATAGATACATTACAACCTCGGTATATTTACCTAAAATTATTTTTGTATTGACATTTTAATGGTGATAAGATATAGCCAGTGTCTAAAACACGGTGCTTCATTGCCGAAATATTGAATGCACACTCAAAGACGTTAGCATATTGATATAACAGGCACATTTATTGATTTTTCTACTAAAATAAGAAAACACTCAATGAATATCTGCAAAACAATAGACCGCACCTGTCTGTTGGTAAAACTTTAGGGGGAATGGGTGTTTATGGTGAATAATTCTTACTAAGCCTGATGAAATGCTAATTTAACCGAAGCTTAACCAGTTTTATTATTCCTTGCCTTAATATATTATAAAATCAGGCTATGTATTTTGCAACTAGTTATCTATTAAAAACTACTTAAATTTGGAATATTATCCTGACAAGGGTATGAAGATTAAAATAAAATTTATATCAATTGTTATTGTGTGTTTATTTGTCAGAATACCTTTGAGGTGTAGAATACAAGTTGAAACACCAGCATGTAGGCTTTGGATATTCTGAAATTAAACTCAACAGTTATGTGAACATTAAACGCAGTTTCTTCATCATATCTATTTCTCTACTCCAAGTAGACCCGCTTCTCTTCTTGCGATTGTATATACACTAGTCTTCAAAATCACTTCAAAACTGACTTTCTTCCTTGCTCTTCGTCTGGCAAACAGAATCAAGAAGTAATCTTGTGTGTAATATTTACTCGATTTTCTTACTCAAAGTTCCAAATCTGACCCATTCCTTTCATCGTAAATTTATCATGAAGTCCCGTGTATGTTTAACTTCATCCACGTACCTGCATATACAAGCATACGGGGTCTCAAAGTTATTCCACAGCAATTGTGCAGATTTCGGGTTTTTGTTATAGTGCTTGCGTAAAACTTCCTGCGTCATTACTTAGCATAGGTGAAAATAGTTGGACAAATAACAGAATTATTCGTCAGCGACAGACTCAATACATTATCACCTGATTCCAAAAAACATATTTTTTAAAAATCGAAACACACAATCTCAACGTTCTTAATATGTACAGCATGTATTTGCATATTTAATAGTAGAGCGCGTATACCATATCGGATATCGTGACATTTTCACCATTGATAAACTGATACGCATGTATGCAAAGTAGGAGTTCATTGTGCATATCAATGAGCAATTTCTCAATTTTATAATCATGTCACTTTTAGTACGGCCTAGGTAGGAAATACATACCTTTACTGACAAACTCAATCACATTTGATTAGGGCGAATTTCAATGACCCCATGGAGACAATTCCGGCTTCTTCAGTATTCTGCGACAGATATCGTAGTGCTTTTGAATAAGCTCTGAAAAAATGAAAGCAAAAATAGAGATCAGTATCTTGCCATAACCTGCATCACTTCAAGATCTGGGTGTCATAGTTTTATTTGGTGTGTTCGACGAATTCCCCATCATAGTTTTTCATATCAATGTGTCAGTCCATCCTCACTAGTGCACTCTTCTGATTGGAGGAGAACTTAAGTCTGTCAAATTAAAAACCTGATTTTGCGACACTTGAATGGGCCCCTTAACTGGCATTGAATGTAAATGTTGAGATAGGGAACGCTTAGAAAGCAGGTGAAAATCGGCGATCATTACAAATAAAGTTTAAGCGTTTTGAAATTCGCTTTTAAAGTGTCCAATTGTAATATTATTTAGCATGTTGCACAAACCGACAAAGGCTTTGAAAGACTACAAATGCATAAAGAGGTAGTTGAATACTGAAATGACACAATTACTTTGAAAGGTTGCCCGCTACAGAAAATGTTGAATTTTTCACATTAAAATTGAGTTATTTTGTGCTCAGTTTGAGTTTTGCTAGCAGCACCTTTGTGAAGACTCAAAATATATTAGACAGGAAATGATTTCCAATTATTACTTTCTCAACAGAGACAAATGAATATCCCATAAGAAAAAAAATATTTTTGACTTCTTAAAGCAAAGAAATATAAAATAATTCAAAGAATGAAAATGCAGATTCTGCATATTTATATGTTAAAGAAGTTCTTTACTTCTATTTCTATGTGATACATAGCTTAAAATTCAGGCTATGACTATTTATTTTGTAATTCATAGCTTCTTGTTTGGGTATAAGAGGTGTATTCTATAACATACTTTGAAAGAAAAAATAAATCATAAACTAAGGATATTGTTAAGACATTTATAAGTAGGTCTATCTTATGGCAAATTCCTGCATCTTTGTCAAACCCTAGTCACATTACATTGCCAATGTTGTGCTTAAAATGTTAGAAATTGAAAAGAGTAGTTCTAGAAACATTCCATATTGAGAAGAGTGTCGGGACCACTTTATGTACGACAAACAGTTTTGTTGACAAGTCATGATAAGCTTGACACATAATTGTTAAGAACAACAATTGTCACAGAATATCTGGTGTAGGCTATTTGGACAAGCTCTATTCTATCTCTATTCAGGTGCATTGATGAGAAACTGTAGCACAAGCACAAGAAATGAATTATGTTTAAAATTGAAACACTCGGAACATGTTAAACAACAGAAAAGCTGTGAGGTAAATATGGTAAAGGCATTAATACATGAAATGTAATGAATTCAGATGTTATGAAACTGTCGAGACCAAAGATTGCACCGAAAATAGAAAATGTCATGATACGCCGACATCATAAGATATTAATAAAATTGTGGGCACGCCGAATATTTCGGACGTTAAAAAAACGGAGCGACCGGAGAGTGCGGCAAAAAAATGAAGAACAGGCTTAAGGTAGCTGTCCATGCACTATTTTTACTTTATACCTAGCAGCAGTCCTTTTTTATGTTTCCTGTCATCCTTTGTCCAATGTTTCTTTAGGCAACCTCTCGGGATCTCCCCCCCCCCCGAAATTTTTCAGCGCCCCCCAAGGATATCAAATGGTCCACTCCTATTTCTTTTCTCTTCCTTGGACCTTGAGTTGCTATCAATGAAATTGAAAATACTTATTTTGTAGTCATTTTACAGCTTGCAGGCAGCATTTTACCTGACTGTAATACATACCTTCTCGTGTTCTCCCTACCAAATACGTGGTTGCCAGGTTTGTGCAGTACATGTCGGGCGTTATTGGAATGTGGTCTCCAGGAGAGTAATTTACAGTGATTTCAGGAATATGGGATATTTCACAATAGTCCAGAATATCTTCGGCCCTACCAGAAGCAACAGTGTCGACCATACCCCACATTCCATGCAGTCCGTTTGGATTCCGTTCACCTATATTCTCTCCAGAACCAAGTTTGAGTAAACCCTGAACCAAATCTTCATCATCGAATAATTGCCTGCATAGAATTGCCATGCCGCAATCCAACCTTCCATTGACTTCAAGCAACTTGTATTCTCCATTAGGAAGCACGAAAAATTCGATGTCTAGAAACTTGTCATTGAAGCCGTTATCCGTAAGTTTTTTTACGATAGTGTCTGCAAGCATTCTTACTCGGGTTTCTTCTTCGGGTGTTACATTGGAAGGTGCAAACCCTCCTAGGAAGGTGCGTGCGCCCTCTCTGGCTGGTTTTTCATCAAAATACCAGTCATGAATCCCGAAATGTTTGATTTTACCGTCTTGTACACACACGCACGCCGCTGCAATCATTTTAGGGTCAATGTATTCTTGCAGCAAAGCACACTTTGAAACACTGTACGGATAGGTCTCTACATCGATCCATTTTTTGGCAAAATTTTCAGAAATAAATTGAGTCTCGTGACAGTTTTGAAGATTAACTAAGGCTTTTCGAAGATCCTCTAATCCTGTAACCTTCTGAACTCCAAGTGAACCCTGCCCCGTCATCGGTTTAATGCAACAAGCGCCCCCTGCATGTTGTAGAAACGTATTTGCCTTTTCAAGTATTGTTTCTAAATCAGCATCCAGCTCGAGAACTGTTGACCTTGGTGATTGAATATCAGGTTCAAAAAGTTTTGCCCCATAGTACTTGTGGATGGTGAGGAATACCGACTCCACAGAGGGACCTCTGATGTGAGGAAATTTATCTGCTAGAGCAGCATGTACAAGTGAGCCTACATCATAGCTACTAACGACCAGATCAACGTTTTGCTCATTCACTATTTCAATACACTCTTCTGTGTACTGATGCAAATCGAAAGCTTTTGATGAGTTCCATCGCGCAAAAATAAAAGAGTACTTCTCTTTGAAATCTTTCGGAAGGTCGTGTATGACAGATAATGTTTTATCTTCAAAAGCAGTCGGGCATAGGACCAGTGCTGTCTGTGTAGACTGTGTACATGAAAAGAAGGTAGAAAAATATTTATAAAAATGTTCGGTGCTGGTTTTAGGAATAAGTTGAAGCAATATACCTCGTCGTTGAATATTTAGGATCCGTGAAAATAATTTTGGAAAGTAAACTCGTTCGTTTGCGGAGGTATGGGATATAATAACTGGAGTAAAAGACGTTGATATTTCCATAAACAGAATGGAATTGTAGGCATTATTCCTTGTTGGGAGGGAAAGAGGGGAAGTGTTGGATGGGAGATGAAATTTAGGAAATTACAGCGACAGAGGAGTTGTAAACAGCTTGTAACTCCTCTCTGAATAGTAATTTTGTGTCATATACCGAAGAATTGTCAAAAAGTCAAACGCCTAACAATGGTAAAAAGCTCTTGTTACAGTATCTCGATATCGGTTGGTTGACTGTCGCTTGGTCTAATCATACAGAGACTGTAACTTTGACTTTAATGCAACTCAACTTTGTCATGATCAGTCGTGATATCATCAGGGAAAGAAGCAATCTTTTTGTATACCAGTCATATTTTTTCAGGGTTGACGCATAACTCCACAAGATTAAACATATTGCATATGGCATCTGTAAGCCTTTTGCAACAGGTCAGTGTTTGATTGGTGAGGCAAAAGACCTGACGTCAGTGGTTGAAACCTCCGAATCCTCGGCTAAAGTTCTATTTGCGTAAGATGCCTTACCTTTATTGCTTTGTTGTGAGCCATACCTCGCTTTCAGTAGAACGATCGTGTCTTGGATATACCTTAAGAATAAAATAATATACTGTATTAAATAAAACTTTGCTAATATTATCTTTACAGTTACAGAAGCCCCCGCGAAAATGAAAGTGACTGATTGAAAGGACCATGGTTGGGCTGGTACTGGGAAATTGAAAATAGGACAATTGTTCCCGTTCCTCTCAGTTTTGTTCGAAAGAAAAACAAAAAATATTTCAGTGCAACAAGGAACAACCATTGAAATCATTGAGAAACGTCTGAGAAGCGAAGCAAAACGGTATCAACAGCAGAATTCTTACTTCACTCAAAACATGCATAATATTGAATAGTCGAGGCAGTTCGAAATTCTCTCTGGAATCTTTTTCAAAGTAATCAATCCTCCATTTCCAATTCCAGAACGCTTCAAAGTAGAAGAGTAGACAGAAGAGAGTACATTTAAATGTAAGTTATACTACGCCGACCTAACCAAGCTGTGCAGATCTTACGATGACTATTTGACCATGCATACATGATAACCTTCGGCTTTACTTTTGTATTTCGCTGAAATTTGTAAGCATTCCATTTCCCTCGGGATTCAGCCAATATTTTGACTCCAAACAAATACTGACCCTAACTCAGAGACATCGTTTTTCGTTAACATTCGAAATTACAGGCCCCACAACTGGGAGAGAAAATTTTGGCAAATAGTAGGTATAGTTAGGGCGCTAATACAAAAAACTAAGGTATCAATATTTATTATTATAGATTGTGAAAACAATTATTGTATGTTCATCATATCACACAAGCAGTGACATAGACATATTTAAGACCAAAGGCTTATTATTTTATAGTTGGATGATTGTATCGAAACACTAAGTTTAATCTGTAAACAGATTTCTAACATCAGTAATAGGGATCTAAATAATCTAGAATGAAATAAAGAGGCAAGTGATATCATTAGGAAAACGGATCGAAAGCACTGATCGATAATTCAAATGGATGGGTTTTCGGAAATCCTAGCATGAAGTTTTCAAAATCTTCACGTCTGTAGAAATGGGGCTTAAAAATCCGAATTATATTTCCTTAAATTTAACCTTTTTATTCGCTCAACCTTCATGGCCGTGGATAAACATTTTCTGGTTTGATGATTGTTTTTAAATTTTCAACGGCCCCCTTCATGGAATATAATGGTCCATCCCTTGGTACATTTTTAACATGGAAAATAGGTTTTAGCTCCAGCATGTACTTGATGAATGTTGTCCGATTGAGCCTCAGACAAATGTATTATTCAAGTTATATAAAGCAAATGTACTCAAACAAATGAAGCGGAAAATTAGCAGCCGCCATTGTAAAGTACAAAAGGCGCGGATTATTCTCAACTGTGTCAAGATGAATGTAAGTCATGCTGACCGTACGCCATTGTTAAACCGCAGTCTTGAAGCTCTAGGGAAGTTTTGGCAATCAACCTCCTTTTCCTATTTCACCAACGTTCAACACCAATAAAGTCCTAACACTCTCTTCCATGAAGATCTGAAAACAATGGTATATTCACTTTTTCTCAACCTTGAGGTGATTTTCCATTTAGGGCCGACATGTGGTACAGTGGGCAGCGAATTGTCGCCTATCTGCGCCATTCACAAAACAAGAGTGATTCATTGTCGCTTTGATAAAGTTATCTGACTTCAGTTGATGAAACAAACACTTCAAAAATGCTTTACCATATACCCACCTTATCAAATCGATTCCTGCCTTCTGGTAAACAGCGTATGATCAGAACAGGTCGATGCTCTCTGCATAGGACACCCGTACAGCACAGATTACATAATGTCACTAACCGGAGAAGTGTTGACCTGTATACATGTGGACCGGAAACTGGCCGGGTGTTTTCAGCAACGTATTCGCACAAACAGAAATTGAAGCCTTATTTACGCATATTCAGCAGAGTTATCAAATATTTACTTTCTTTTAATTTAAAGAAGGCACAATCTCAGTAAGATCACCCCTCCCACATGGTCCAATGGTCAATTCTCCCGGGTCAATTCTATCGACAGTTCACCACCGCATTCTCGAATGTATACTCCATGGGGCATTGTCCCTTCAAGGTCACAGATGGTTGATCTTAACCTTTTACCTTTACACACCATTGAATGAAGGCAACAAACACTGCGTACATAGTTTTGCAAGGTTAACATTTTGTTTATGATCAACCGTTCGACGGAAAATAAAAAAAATTAGTGTTTTACATAACAGAATGATATAAATCAAAAGTGTCGCCTATTACCGCATCTACGCTTCTCAACCTCGTATTGAACGTTAAAAATATGAGTATTTTATGACTCATTCGACTCACTATTCAAAAATAAAATGTCGTTTAGCAAATTAGCTTTACCCTTGGTGATTGATCGTTTCTCTCGCTGCTCGATCGCCAGAAATGACTACATACGTTCTCCACCATATACTAGGCTAATTGCATTAGACGGTTTCATTCAGTTGACTTCGTAAATCCGAGATTGCAACTACGTAAACGTCCGTATTCCATTGAAAATCCTTATCGTGGCATAAATTCTTGACTTTCAAGAAATTTGAAACAATTAAAAATTACCTCTTTTCTTTCCTAGCGACCCCCATAAATCAAACAAAGTCGTCGCCGGCTGCTCGGAATGGCCAGGTCGCTTCGCAGACGCAATCATGAATAAGGTAGCACACAATAGAGGAATCACACGATCCGACATCTGACGATAGTGGACATAAACCAATCAGATGATGCGACGCATCAATGTTAATCAACTTGATTGAACAATTAGATCATAGCATTATCTGACTAATAAGCTTTCGTATGCGGAAGGAAGTTCGCGTGAGGAAGTTCGCGTTATAGATTCGCCCTTAATTGAAGCGTAAATCATATTCTCACATGTCACTTTTTATAACATGTGTAAAACCAGATCATAAAGGGTAAAAGAAAGGATCAGTGTTTGTTTTCAACCGGCGATCCCTCGTTGTCAGGCGGCGAAAAATCGCCACCTGAAGGCTGTTAATGAAAGCCCTGTCTAATGTTGTTAACACGAAGGTCAATATGTATCTAGTCTTTGCTCTCAAAAGCCCTGGAGCATTTTCGAAAGTCTTTGTGAGTCTCACGAATCTCTGTTAAAGACTGCAGTCGCTCCTTCATCTCCGCAGCCTCCTTAAACCTGCCCCCTGTACTCAACAGAGCCTTGACGACATGATATCGCCAAATATGGACAACCCTGTTGCGGTCATAGTTGCTACCGCTATTCTATGACCATTCTCTCGTAGTCAAGTTTGAAGTGTCCTTTGATGGTGTTTGCGAGGCCAGAGTGTCTGTAGATGAGGATCGGAAGTCCGGCTGTGATGGCTTCCATAGCAACCATGCCGAAGGGTTCACTCCTCGATGCCATGATGAACAGATATCTTTCTTTCATATGTTCCATGGTGCGCTTTTGTGTAGCAGACGGGCGCAAGATGTACTGCAGAAACTTTGACTTCGTGTACCTAGCAATGAATTCTCTGCATTCTTTAGGTTTAGCCTCTGGGTTTCCTCTGATATCCCACTTTGCTATACTCACAAGTTTTTTCTATTGGTCAGGCGCATGCACAGATGGAAAAAAACTGGTCTCGGCATTTCTGTTGATCTCAGCCCTAGTAAGCCTTGGAATCAAATAATCTGATTCATAAGTCTTCACCTCTCTACAATTATTTGTAAATTTGTAAAGAAAGTTAACTATATAAAAAATGTTAACTATATAAAATGTACACCATTTTGTGTAGAGGGAAAGAACGAGAATTTATGCTAATTTTTAATTTTAAATATCAGTAAATATTGACGTCATTTGCTTTTCGCTAGTGCCTTGCATCTTTTGTTGCTGATTATGAAAAAAAGCGCATTTACAGTTTCCTCGAAGAATTGTGAGCTAAATGCTGGAGACGCTCATTTTCAGGACTCGTGTTGCATTTCAATTAACTGAACAATATCAAATTTAAAAAAACTACCAAACCCCACCGTTGGTGGTTTCACGTTAATTTTTACTTATTTTCACTATCGTTAAGATCCTCCATCTACCAATTTGGCTTCGTAAGACTGCTAGTAACATTTTGACCAGAAATCCCTAATAATTTGTAGTATAATTGGGTAAATAAATGTCTTTCAATTCATGTGGTTCCCAACCCCAGTTTTCTTTCTGAAATAAGGTCATTTTGGTCACTTCGAGTTGACACTCTTTTCCGGAAAATAGACGTTAGTCATCATTTTGTTGCATTTTCATGGCTTATTTGGATTGTGAATTGACAGGCAACCACGAAATACATCACGAATAAAACGCACCTTATTCCCTAGTATCTGTTTTTGTGTCTCCTTGTTGTTCGATCTTGAGGTGTTTTTTTCATCCAGTGAGCTCAGTGTGCAATGAAGAGCTAAATGTCACACCTTTCTGTTTGAACGAACTTCGCAATGCATTAATGATTAATTGTCGTTGTGATAAAGTTCTAGCTTATCGATCGAATATTTACTCTAGTGAACACAAAAAGGTCAAACAAGCAGATGACAGGTGTACATGCTAGAAAATGTCAATGAACCCAGCTGAACGTTGACCTGAATAGACGACTGAGATGAGACCAAATCGAAGAATACGTTGACTGAAAACTGACGTTGTTACAAAAGTATTAACACTATTGATGAATGTATAAAATATCAGGCTCTGAAAAACTGCATATTTTGCATACTGCCAAGTTCTCAAAATTCACGATATTTGTAGATAAAAATCACATATTCTCTTTACGACTACCCCTAGCATATCATTTAATGGTTCGTTCTTTCTGTGTTTGACAGCACACATCGCGCCCAGTCTGAGTTATCCAGGAATTGTCTCTTTCAATTCAAAGATGGATGACCTTCACCTTCTAGCACTCACACAGCACTGTTAACAAAATGATTGACATTGCTTGAGTGTATGCTTCCAGTACATTGACTTTGACACAAGCTCTGACACTATCAGCGTGTAAATATTCAGAGCTAGAGCTCGATGGAAGAAAAATATTCCAAAATATCAAGTCTTTCTTTATTTGAGTTTTGGATTCGAATGTTTAACAATCTGCAGCAATTTGAAAATCAATACCAAAGTAACAGCTTAAATGATTGATTGCTACGGAATTGACCATTATTTCTAAGGTTCTGTGGTTCAATAACCGAGCTAAGATATTACAATTTATCTGACTGCAACCCCTCCATACACCTTCATATTCGCTATCATACATATCACACAAACTTTATCAAAGCAATGAATACATCGCTAAACTTGGATTACTTACCTAACTTTATTCTTGTATTGACATGTTAATGGTAAAAACATGTATTCAAGGTCAAAAACTCGTTGCTTCAATGCCGAAATATTGAATGAACAATGCAAAACGTAAGCATATTGATATAAAAGGCACATTATTGATTTCTACTAATATAAGAAAACACTCAAAACAATACCTGTAAAAGAACATACCTCATCTTTCCATCGGTAAAAGCGTTTGTTTGGGGGAATGGGTGTTTAATGGTGAATAAATTCCTACTAAGCCCTGAGGAAATACTAAATCTGACCGAAGTTTAATCAGTTTTATTATTCCTTGCCTTAATATATTACAAAATCAGGCTATATATTCTGCAACAAGTTATCTACTAAAAAACTACTGATTTGGAATATTATCCTGAAAAAAATTTCTGACAAGGGTATAATGATTAAAATAAAATTTTTGTATATTGTTATTGTCTGTTTATTTGTCAGAATACCTCTGAGGTGTAAAATGCAACTTGGAACACCTGTGTGTAGGCTTTGGATATTTAAAAATTAACATCACAGTTAGAAGAACACTAAACGGAGTTTCTTCACCAGATCTATTTCTCTGCTCAAAGTAGACCCGCTTCTCTTCTTGCGATTGTACATACAATAGTCTTCAAAATTATTTCCAAACTGACTTTCTTCCTCCTCTTCTTCTGACAAACAGAATCAAGAAGAAAAATGCTTTGCAGTGTTATCTTGTGTGCAATATATACTTGATCTTCTTATTTGAAGTTCCAAATCTGACCCATTCCTTTCATCATAAACTTTATCATGAAGTCCCATTTATGTTTAAATACTTTCACGGACCTGCGTATACGAGCATACGGGTCAAAGTTTTTTCACAGCAATTGTGCAGATTATGGGGGGGGGGGTTGCTGCAGTGTTTGCGTCTACCCTTCCTGCGTCATTACTTAGAATTGGAGAAAATAGGACAAATAACAGCATTATGCGACAGCGACAGACTCAATATTTTATCACCTGATTTCAAAAAGCATATTCTTAAAAATCGAAACACACAATTAAATGTTCCTAGTATGTGCAACATATATTTACATATTAAATAGCGGTGCGCGTATGCCATACAACGTGTCGTGACATTTTCACCATGCTAAACCGATACGCATGTATGCAAAGCTTTGTTTGGAGTTCATTGTACATATCATCTTTTTTTAATGAGAAATATCTCAATTTATATTCATGTCACTTGTAGTACGGCCTAGGTTGGAAACACATACCGTTACTGATGAAGTTGGTCACATTACATTTGGGCGAAATTTCAATGACCCCATGGAGACAATTCCGGTTTCTTCAGTATTCTGCGACAGATATCGTAGTGCTTGCGAATGAGCTCTGAAAAAATGGAAGCAAAAATAGAGATCAGTGGTCATAAGCTGCATCACTTCAAGATCTGGGCGTCATATTTTTATTTGGTTTGTTCCATAAAGTCACCATCCTAGCTATTCCAGTAAAACCTCTATTTAATCATATCAGTGTGTCAGTCCATCCACACCAGTGCACTCTTCTGATTGAACGAGAACTCAAACCTGCCGACTCGTGGTAAAACCCTGCTTTAGCGGTACTAAATGGGCCCCTTAACTTGTATAGAATGTAAATGTGGAGATAGGGAACGCTTAGAAAGCAGGGGAAAATCGGCGTTAAAAGCAATTGAAAATGCAGTGTAAGCGTTTTGGAAATTCGCTTTTTAAAGTGTCCTATTGTAATATTTAGTATGTTGCACAAACACACAAAAGGCTTTCAAAGACAACAAATGCATATTCAGGTGGTTGAATAACAAAATGACACAATTACTTTGAAAAAGGTTGCCCACTACGGAAAATTTTGAATTTTGCACATTAAAATTGTGTTATTTTGTGCTCAATTTGAGTGTTGTTAGCAGTATCTTTGTGAAGACTAAAAAATATTAGACATGAAATAATTTCCCATTATTACCTTTTCAACAGGGACAAGTAAATATCATAGCAAAAAATATTTTTCGCTTCTTACAGCAAAGAAATATAAAATAATGCAAAAAAGAAAAAGAAAATGCAGCTTCTGCATATTTATATGCTACTCAAGTGCTTGTGTTTCTAGGTGATACATAGCTTAAATCCAGGGTATGGCTATTTATTATATAATATACAGCTTCTGTTTGGATATTAGAGGTGTATCTATAACATACTTTGAAAGAAAAAATAAATCATAAACTAAGGATATTGTTAAGACATTTATAAGTTTATCTAATGGCTAATTCCTTCAAGCTTGTCAAACCCTAGTCACATTACATTGCTAATGTTGTGCTTAAATTGAAAAAAGTAGTTCTGGAAACATTCCATATTGAGGTGAGTATGGGGACTGCTTATGTACGACAAATAGTTTTTTGTTGTTGTTGACAAGTCATGATAAGTTTGACACATAATTGTAAAGAACAACAATTGTCACGGAATGTCTGGTGTAGGCTATTTGGACAAGCTCTATTGAGTATTCAAGATTTTTCAGGTGCATTGATGAGAATCTACTGCATAAGCACAAGAAATGAATTATGTTTAAAATTGAAATACTTGGAATATGTCATGCAACAGAAAAGCTGTGAGGTAAAATATGAATCACGTAAAAGCATTAATGCAGTGAAATGTAATAAATTCAGATGTTATGAAAATGTCGTGACCAAAGATTGCACCGAAAATTAAAAAAGGTTATGGTACCGACGTCATAAGATGTTACAAAAATGGTGGGCACGCCGAATATTTAAGATGTTAAAAAATGGAGCGACCTTAGAGTCCGTCAACAAATTTTAAGTACAGGTTAGGGTAGCTGTCTTTGTATAATTTTTACTTCATATCTATCAGCAATCCTGTTTTTGCGTTTCCTGCCATCCATTGTTCGGATTTTCCTTTAGGCAACCTCTCGGATTCTTTTCCCCCGAAACCCCCGGCCCGGATATCAAATGGTCTACCCCTATTTCTTTTCGTTTCCTAGGACCTCGAGTTGCTATCGATGTGATTGAAAAATACTTATTTTGCAAGGCTGTAGTCATTTCACAGCTTGCACGCAGCATTTTCCTGACTGTAATACATACCTTGTCGTGTGCTCCCTACCAAATATGTGGTTGCCAGGTTTGTGCAGTACATGTCAGGCGTTGTTGGAATGTGGTCTCCAGGAGTGTAATTTACAGTGATTTCAGGAATCTTGGATATTTCACAATAGTCCAGGATATCTTCGGCCCTACCAGAAGCAGCAGTATCGACAAAACCCCACATTCCATGCAGTCCATTTGGAGTGCGTTCACCTATGTTCTCTCCAGAACCAAGTTTCAGTAAACCCTGAACCAAATCTTCATCATCGAATAATTGTCTGCATACAAATGCCATACCGCAATCCAACCTTCCATTGACTTCAAGCAACTTGCATTCTCCATTAGGAAGCACGAAAAATTCGATATCAAGAAACTGGTCGTTGAACCCTTTTTGGATAAGCTTTTTCACGATACTGTCTGCAAGCATTCTTACTCGCGTTTCTTCTTCCAGTGTTACATTTGAAGGTGCAAACCCTCCTAGGAAGGTGCGTGCGCCCTCCCTGGCTGGTTTTTCATCGAAATACCAGTCATGAATCCCGAAATGTTTGATATTACCATCTTGTACACACAAGCATGCCGTTGCAATCATTTTAGGGTCAATGTATTCTTGCAGTAAAGCACACCTTGAAACACTATACGGATAGGTTTCTACATCGATCCATTTTTTGGTAAAATTTTCAGAAATGTATTGAGTCTCATGACAGTTTTGAAGATTTACTATCGCTTCACGGAGGTCTTCTAATCCTGTAACCTTTTGAACTCCAAATGAAGTATGCCCAGTCATCGGTTTAATGCAACAAACTCCCCCTACATGTTGTAGAAACTTATTTGCCTTTTCAAGTATTGTTTCTAAATCATCATCCAACTCGAGTACTGTGGACCTTGGTGACTGAACATCGTTTTCAAAATGTTTTGCTCCATAATACTTATGGACAGTGAGGAACACCGACTCGACCGAGGGACCTCTGATGTGAGGAAATGTCTCTGCCAGAGCAGCATGTACAACCGAGCCTACATCATAGCCGCTCACCACCAGATCAACACTTTGCTCATTTACAATTTCAATACACTCTTCTGTGTACTGATTCAAGTCGAAAGCTTTGGATGAGTTCCATCGCGCAAAAATGAAAGAGTACTTCTCTTTGAAATCTTCAGGAAGGTCGTGTATGATAGATAATGTTTTGTCTTCATAAGCAGTCGGGCACAGGATCATTGCTCTCTGTGTAGACTGTGTACATCAAAAGAAGGTAGAAAAATGTTTATAAATAATTTTCAGTGCGGGTTTTAGGGATTACATGAAACAATAAAGCTCATCATTGTCATTTACTATCAGTGAAAATAATCTTAAAAGTGCAGATAGGGGAAATCATAACTGTGGGGAGGAGAAATTGGAAGACGTTTAGAGTAGGGATCTTTCCATCATCCGAATGGAATCGTAGGGATTATTCCTGGTGGGGAGGGGAAGGGGTGAATTGATGGATGGGAGTGGAAATTTTGCAAATCACAGCGACAGAAGAGTAGTAAACAGCTTGCAACTCCTCTCTTGGTCGTAATTTTGTATGAAATACCTAAGAATGGTAAAAAAGTCAAATACATGAGAATTGTAAAAGGTTATTGTTACAGTATCTTGAAATCGGTTGGTTGACTGCCGCTTGGTCTAATCACACTGGGACTGTAAGTTTAACATTATTGTATTTTAATTTTGTCATGACCAGTGGGGATATCGTCATGGAAAGAAGCAAGCTTTTATCCATCAGTCAACATACTATTTTAGGGTTGGTGCATAACTCAACGAGATTGAACATATGCATAAAGCATCAGTAAGCCTTTGCAAAAGGTCAGTGTTTGCTTATAAAGGTAGAGGACCTGACGTCAGTGGTTGAACCCTTCCTAAACTCGGCTAAGGTTTCGTTTGCATAAGATTCCTTACCTTTATTGCTTTGTTGTGAGCCATACCTCGCTTCAGGTAGAACGATTGTGTCTTGGGTGCACCTTAAGAATAAAATAATATACTGTATTAGATTAAAATCGGCTGAAATCGTTCACAGTTCCAGAAGTCCCCGCAAAAATGAAAGTGACTGATTGAAAAAATCGTGGTCACAGTGGTACTGTAGTATTGAGAATTCGACCATTTGTTCTCGTTTCCTTAACTTTTTGAGTGAAAAACATGATAAAATATTTCAATGACAATGTCACAAGGACCAAACATTGAAATCATTGAGAAACGTCTGATAAGCGAGGCACAACGGGATGAAAGGCAGAAAGCTTATTTCACTCAAAACATGCATCATACTGAACCATTGAGGCAGTGCTAAATTTCTCTCTTGGAATCTTTTTCAAAATACTCAACCCTCAATTTCCGAAATACAGAACGCTTCAAAGACAGAAGAGTAGACAGAAGAGAGAACATTTAAGGTGGAATGCGCCACGGGGATAGATATTTGGACTGTCACAATTTTCCCATTCTTTCTTGATCTACCACTTTAGGGGGCTCATTTTGAAATCCTTGGAGTAAGGAAAACTTTAAACGTCTTTAAACGTAAATTTTATTTTGGCCAATAGAATTAACACAGGGATGGAGGCAATTTTAAATGTCAAATATCTGTAAAACATAGATACTTTGTTTCTCTAGTACCAAAATTTGCGCGGTGATCCCCAATTTTTAGCTTACGTGTTCACACGTGAGCTTACGTCGCAGCGATGTCTGTCTGTCTGTCTGTCTGTCTGTCTGTGGGACCGATATCTCAAAACGGCTCATAAGATCAGAACCAAATATGATACACAGATTATGTTTGAGAATGGCAAGAATCGATAAGTTTTTTGTTGGTGTAGCTTGTATATTTTATGCTCATTTGCTTAATAAATGATTTACCATTAACGTTTTAAGAGGTTAAATAATTTTTTGTATTTGTCCGTAGGGGCGCATTTTTCGAGTGAGGCACCCATTCATTATTTTTTCTGTTGCAATGTATAGGCACGGGCCAAATCCGGGAGTAGCGATATTTCTATACACATCCTTCAGTGAGCACATTTACACAAACCAACTTTGGTTTGAAAATAAACTCATAAAAATATTACATAAAATCCGCAGCTATTGGGGCTTCAACCATTTTTATTCACTAAACCTTCATGGCTGAGGTTAAACATCTTTTACTGCTTTGTAGATTTTTTTACTTTAAACCCCCTTCTTGGAATTTAATGGTTCATCCCTTGGTACATTTATAAATTATGTAAAATATGTAAGCTCTAACATGTCTTTGATGAATGTTGTCCGACTGAGCCTCGGGCAATCGTACAATTCAAGTCAAATAATCCAAATGTAGGAAAAGGAATTTTAGTCTTGTCAAACAAATGAAGCGGAAAACTAGCAGCGGCCATTGTTAAGGTAGTATACTCCTCGAAAGTGAAAGACTTATCCTTTTGCTCACACTTTCCTAAATGAAATTTTCAACCATTCTCTTACCAAATCAACAATAAAAAGCAGGGGTCACCGAGCAAAGTTTGGAACTAGCGAAACAAATTACCCAACATTCCGCGATATTTGAAATTCAAAATGGCCGCCTTCCCTGTGTTATCTATATGGGGAAAATGAAATTTTGGATTTTCGAAAAACTAAGACAGTGAAATATTTTCTTTCTCCGAAAGCTTTAAAATGAGCCCCCCACAATTGCAGATCAGAAAAGAATTGTAGAAATTTGAAAGTCCGAATATCTGTCCCCGAGGCGCGATCTACCTCTAATGCACAGAATTAAAAGACGCAAACTGACGTTTCAAACTGTGTCTAGTTGAAAGTAAGTCATGGTGACACGAGTGCATTAGCGTGAATGTCCTTATGTGACCCTATACTGTACAATGTACAAGGGTCACATCCGGGCACGCTAATGCATCTGGATCAACGTGACTGACATTCAATATACACAGTTAATTCAACTGAAATAAACATTGAGTTACAATGCCATTCACCTAGACACAGTTTAATGACATTGTTATTCGCAATCATAAGGAACTTTGCTATGAATGCCATTTGCAATTGATTGTTAAAAACCTATGCTCGTTCTATAAAAGTCCAAGATATCATGGTATGCGTTTTATGTCAGAGAAAATGAGACATCTGACATGATCTGTGTACGAGTTTACATAATCCAAGAGACAATATTATACGTTGTTTTCAAAGCTTCAAGACATTACAATCTTCCAATGGGCTTGTGTTTGCAACCGTGAATACGTACCATGTCCTTGAAATAGGACAACATTATCTGATGTGACCCCGAGGTTAGCTTCATGGTCCCATTTGTAAAGATAGCATACGTCATCATAAAACTGAACTTCTGACGCTATAGGGATTTTATATTAGTAAGCAACCTGCTTTCCCTATTCTCACGAACGTTCAACACCAATAAAACCCCTAACACTCTTTTCCATGAATATGTGAAAACATATGTTCATTTTCTCCTCAACCTTGAGCTGCTTTTCGATTCAGAGCTGAAATGCGGTACAGGGAGCAGCGAAATGTCACCTATCTGAACCGTTCACAAAACATGAGTGATTCGGTGTCGTTCTGATAAACGTTTCTGACTTCAGTAGATGCAAAAAACACTTCAAAAATGCTTTGCCATAAGACCCACCTTATCAAATCGATTCCTTCCTTCTGATCAACAGCGCATGGTCAGAAAAGGTCGATGATATCTGCATGTGACACAAATACAGCACAGATGTACATGTCACTAACCCATGAAATGTTTGCCTATATATATGTGTGGATCGGAAACTGGTGTGTTCAGAAACCTAGAAATTGAAGCCTTGACGTATATTCAGCAGAGTTCTAAAATATTTACTTTCTTTTGAGTGAAAAGAAATCACAATCTCCGTCAGATCACCCCTCCCACATAATGCAATGGTCCATTCTATCTACAGTTCACCATCGTATTCTCGAATGTATACTCCATGGGGCTATGTCCCTTCAAGGTCACAGATGGTTGATCTTAACCTTCTACCTTTACATACCATTGAATGAAGGCAACAAATTTATTGACATTCCTACAGTTTACATATATATATATATATATATATATATATATATATATATATATATATATATATATATATATATATAATATATATATATATATATATATATATATATATAATATATATATATATATATATATATATATATATATATATATATATATATATATATCAGATTCAGAAAACTTTATTATCTCCTTTAGAGAAATTTACATGTGGTTCTTAACACCAAAATACACAACACACAATACACTAACACACAAAGGGGGTAAAACTGAGACTGGACATTACCCTAATTTGCCTGGTTTAAAATTGAAATTGAACTCGGAATAAAACTCAGCTTCGTTCTCAGAGCTCTACACCTTAGAACCCGTAAACGACGGCCTGATGGCAGGTTCTCATAAAATCTACTTAAGACGTGATTTTGATCTTTTAAAATCTCTTTCGCCTTCTTTTTTATGCGTCGGATATATAGATCACTGAGATTTAACTGTCGCCCATCAACAATCTTGTTGCATATATTCACAATTCTACCTAGCTTGTTTTTGCCACACAAACTCAAACCTCCAAACCAGCCTAAAAATGAAAATGTTAACACGGATTCGATAAAACAACGATAAAACGTTTTTGAGATTGCAGAATTGACACTGAGTGATCTGAGCTTCTGAAGGCAATAAATCCTGGACTGACACTTTGAGTTAATGTAATCAATGTGTGCTTTAAATTGAGCTTGTTGTCTAAGATAGTACCTAAATATTTATATGTAGTAACCCTTTCTACTGCAACATCATCTATCAAAAGACTGGGAATGACTGTTGGTTTTGTCCTGAAATCAATAACCATTTCCTTTGTCTTTTTTTATTCAAATCAAGATAGTTTTCTTTACACCATTTCGAAAAATTTTCAACTTCACTAAAGTAGGTGGTATCAGAGTTCGATAAATCCACTAACGCAGGATCATCAGAATACTTGACAAGTGGAGTAGATTCATTACCATGACAATCATTTTTTGTAAAGTGTAAATAGAATCGGGGAAAGAACAGTGCCCTGTGGAGCTCCAGTAAAGGTGGACCGAGAGATTGAATAGGTTGACTCATAGCGAACCCTTTGAGAGCGATTTACAAGAAAATCAACGATCCAAAGAATAAGTTTGGGGATGACATGAATTTTAAGAAGTTTTCGTGTCATGAGATTGCGTTGAATTGTATTGTATTAAAGGCTGTTGAGAAATTTATAAACAACAAACGCACAAATGCACCTGGCTTTTCGAGATGAGTGTACACGTGATGCAACAGTGTAATTGTGGCATCGTCTGTACTTCTATTGTGTCGGTAAGCAAATTGGTACGGGTCAAGATAGGGATTTGTGTATTTTAGAAGATGGCAGCGAACTATACGTTCAAAACACTTCATTATAATGGACGTTAAAGCTACTGGACGATAATCATTCAGGGAAGTGGGTTTCAAATTTTTGGCAATAGGGCAGATGATGGAGTTTTTCCAAATAGCTGGTACTGTATAATCATTCAAAGACCAGTTAAACAATCTACTGAAAATACTTGCAAGCTGTTCAGCACAAAACCTCAAAAGCTTTCCACATATGTTATCTGGTCCCATTGCTTTCCGTGTGTTAATCCTTCCAAATATGGACCTAACCTGTTCGTCGGTAATCTCAAAAAGCTCTTTCCCTGCCCTTTGCTCAAGATCTGATCTAATATCCCCGATAACATTACTGAAATCAAATTTGTCAAAACGACAGTAAAATTTGTTCAACTCGTTTGCCATCGATATTTGTTCCGCCAAAGTTGACCCACCAATTTTATCATTTGCTTTACCCAGACGTGACAGCGACCTCACCCTTTCCATGCATCAGACATGTTTCCTGAGGTAAACTGGTTTTCTATTTTTTCCTTGTACTGCTTCTTTGCTTCCTTAATTTCTTTCCGCAGTTTTATTTGGATTTTCCTTCTTTCATTTGGATCATTTGATTTAAAGGCAATCTTTTTCTGATTAAGTAAGGCTTTAAGTGACTTTGAAATCCAGGGCTTATTATTTGGGAAGATTTTCACACTACGTTTTGGTATAATCATATCCTGACAAAACAGAATGTAATCAGATATGACACATGCAGCCTCATGCACGTCAACACTGGTTTGAACGAACAGGTCCCGATCGGTACATTCAAAACAGCTTTGTAGCCGCTCTACATTGTCAGATGACCACACTTCCACTTTGTTTTCAACAACCCTTTCTCTCACTATTTTTGGTCGGTATGCAGGCACCAGGTGGATGGTATTGTGGTCCAACGTTCCAATTGATGGTAATGACACCGATTTATACGCAGCTTGAATATCACCATAGCATAAATCCAGAGTCTTGTTTAGCCTAGTTTAACATGACACATACCGTTTGAAAGAAGATAAATTTGAAATATATATATATATATATATATATATATATATATATATATATATATATATATATATATAATAATACACAATTATATATATGTGTGTGTGTCTGTGTCTGTCTGTCTATGTCTGTAACTGATATGACCAGGGTTATAACAGTATTGGGTCACTTGATAGCATGTCGGGGCCAGTAAGTCTGGTATTCCAATTTTGAAGGGGTGCACTGCATGTATTTTAATCTAAGATACTATTTAGTCCACTATACACTAAGCTACAGTATATAGAGTGATGATTAGCTAGAGACTGAACTGCATACACCTGAGCCTAGACAGATATAAATGACCGAATGAATAGTAATGACAACCCATAAATAATACTGACATAGCACTATGTCAATACACGGACACACACCTACACACACACACACACACACACACACACACACACAACACACACACACACACACACACACATATATATTATTATATATATATATATATATATATATATATATATATATATATATATTGAAAAAAGCAAAAGTCGTTTTGTCATTTAGTTTATTTTATCATTTTATTAATATTCTTGATGTGTGCTTAAGATTAATCATACAATCAATGACTATCAAAGCGAGTTTAGACACTTTGTTTACTTGTTTGGTTTTTTTACCTGTATATTATATATGATATATTGTTAAACAGTTCAATGTATCTATAACATATTAGGCAATCGATGAGTACTTGCTACCGGCATTCTTCAAGTCAATATTGTCTCGAAGTTATTGCGTTATGCTTTTTTTCTTCTTATGTGTTATTAATATTCCATATTTCTATTGTATATTAACTATCAATAAAGTGGATGAAAAGCCCGCTAAAATATCACTAGGAAGAGGAAAATAGCAAAGGACGAACATAAAAGTGGTAAAATATGTTTTGAAAACCTATTATATATATATATATATATATATATATATATATATATATATATATATATATATATATATATATATATATATTACAAATTTGAATTCTGTGTCATCACAAATTACATTAAGCACAAGATAAAAAGATCTGTTACATAATATTCATTCATTAAACGTGACGATCGGGAAATGCCTGAAACTTAAGGAACAGATATTGCTTTTGCCATTGAGCACTGTAACATAAATTCAGTAGATAATGTGACCACAATGTTTTTCTCCCAATCCATGCATATTATTTGGTCGACTTAACATACTTTCAGTGATTTTCCTTTCTGTGACAGGTTATCCTGTACGAGGCAAAGATCAGTTGTTCAAGTCAAGAAATGAACAAAGTCAACCTTCAGAATGGAAACTAACTTTCGAATTCAAAAAGCAAGTGTGATATCTTCTATGCGTGTCCTGGTTACAGATAGTGATATTTGCAAATATCCGATTAAAAAGAGTAATTCTATCCCCCTTAGAAGAGTAAGTTATATAATGCTATCTGGAAGACAAGGGCTTGAATTGTAGCTTTAATATTTTTGATATGTTGATCACTACTAATTTGCTTGTTCATTTAATTTTTGCTTTCGAAGACAAAGACTTCCATAGTTGTGACTGTGAAATCTTAGCTTGGTGTTTAGGTGCCTTAGTTGTGACTTAGAATCCGAACGAAAACGTACTGGATTTACTTTGTTGTTGTACTTTACTCGAATGAGCTTAAAAGTTTCAAGAACAGACATACCTTACAAACATAGTTGTCGTAGAACACGCAGCGACACTTACTGAATCAAGCTTGCACAAGCAGATGTGATTTAATCAAAATCTTGTACTTTTGTGTTCCAATGAAGGCTGATAAATCAGCACAATGCAGGTGGAAAAGTAGGATGTGTTGTATGTAATGATCTGATGGACGGCCTTGTACATACAATATCAGGTAATCTAAATTACGCGAATAATGTTATCTTGATCAAATAAGCAGCGACGTTCAATACATGGCTGAAATATTTGCAAGCTCCTTATTTTTGACAAAAATTGAATGATGAAGAGTAGTAACGATTCTCTGGAGTATTTTTAACGAAATGTTTGCAATACAGAGACTGCATCTCTTAAACTTGGTAGAAGAAGTGCAACGTTCAGTAGCATGGCAGAACAATTCATCGAGAGATTTCCAAATCAAAAGAGCAAAACGTAGTGCGTCTCTCATATGTCATTTATGTATTAATCCGTTAAAATAAGATCATTGATGTTTGTGAATGAATTTGTATTGTACCTTTTACTGTCAACGTGTATTTAACACCAATGCCAGTATTGTATCGTAGACTTTCGCTAATCTTGCTAGTTATCTTTGTGTTTGACATATCTAATAAACTTAGGGCAGTGCCCTGACCAAATTACTAGCTGGGGCCAACTTGGCTTAGCTATGATTTAGGTAATTTAAATAAATGTACATATTTTGCATTTAACATATATGGTTTATGTGTGTTATAGAAAGTAAACGCCACATACCAATTGAAAAAACTAAAAAACATTTCGAGTTCACTATTTTCAATCACATTTCAATAACATCGATCTGGCACCTTCCGTCCATTGCTTTTATGACTACAAACATGTTAGTTATGATTTTTGTTTCTTTTTTTTTTAATTCTGATAAGAGTTCGTGATAAAATAAATTTCAAAAACAAATTGTAAAACAATTATAATGGTAATTGTATTATTTCAGATTGAACTGATTGATTCGATAGCTTCGTGTCCAAAGCCATTTGATATTTCTCTGAGTTGCTTTAGCATGTTTTGAATGGAAAAGTTCAAAAGATAACCCTCATACAAAATTGATAACAAAATATAGTGAATATCAATGACAAGCATAACTTCTGAGTCCAATTTGTAAATGCCTACTTAGCACAATAATTTTCTCCAGGTATTTCTTCTTGAGTAAACAAGCTCGGGGCTCGGGACATATTTCCCGTATATTTCAGTAGAACTATGACAAATTACGAGCCAATATTTTGAGCACAAGCAAGAATCTGTATTTTGAATTTTCTCTGTTTTCACCGGTAGACCGATCAGTCTTAGTTTAAATGCTAAACTGATAGCTTACGCTGTCTATGTGCTGACAAAAGTCAAAACAGACAGTCTGATACAACTGTCTTTTTTGTGAAAGTTGCTTTCAGACATACTTGCGACCTGATATTCGATTCAAAGAAAGTTTACTTAGGGACTGGACACAAATTACAGGGGGTGGGCCGCCATTTTTCGCGAAAGCATTTTTGAAGGGTCATAAAATTTTGTGCAAGCCTATGGGGGAGGGTCACCTTTTTATGCATCAAAGCTGAAATTGCATGTGCACGTATTAGAGAATATGGAATACTGAAAAAAGAAAAAATGCCTCCTGGCACTTTCATTTTCTATCGTTTCCATTTTGGGCGCGCCCTTCGGGCGCAAGTTTAAGGGTATAATGAACAATGTATTGATGATCCAAGCAGCCACATTGATTTAAGTTGTCATGATTTCTACTTATCCAACCCCTCTATTGTACATATCAACTGTCCCCTATAATGACGCTTTCAATAACAATTTGGGAGATCACTTATTTGATATCATTCTCCCATCGACAATCCATTGGGTATAAGTCGGTGTCACAATGTTCATGAAGCTGTATGTACATTTGTCATTTTTTGAGGACATTGACAGAATACAAACTATTCAGAATAGTGCAAAATGTCATCAATAACAACTGGAAGCTTCAGGTCGAACAACTTTTGAATAACAATTTAGGATCAGATAACCTACGAGTTATTTGTAGTTTCCTCGTAGCCTACAATGTATAGTGAATCAACATTCGGTGAAATTCCAAAATCAAATTTCTTGCACAACCATGGACTTGAAACCACTCTAGTCTAATCATGAACATTAATACTAATAATTAGATGTACATAAATGCACAGATTTAACTGGAAAAGAAATATTCATAGTTTCATCATAGGCTGCCATGCATAGTGAATTGACATTTCAGTGAAATTCCAAAATCAAATTTCTTGCACAACCATTGACTTGAAACCACTCTAGTCTAATCATGACCATTAATACTAATAATTAGGTGTACATAAATGCACAGATTTACTGGTTTTGTATTGGAAAAAATATTCATAGTTTCATCATGGGCTGCCATGCATAGTGAATGGACATTTCAGTGAAATTCCAAAATCAAATTTCTTGCACAACCATTGACTTGAAACCACTCTAGTCTAATCATGAACATTAATACTAATAATTAGGTGTACATAAATGCACAGATTTACTGGTTTTGTATTGGAAAAAAATATTCATAGTTTCATCATGGGCTGCCATGCATAGTGAATGGACATTTCAGTGAAATTCCAAAATCAAATTTCTTGCACAACCATTGACTTGAAACCACTCTAGTCTAATCATGAACATTAATACTAATAATTAGGTGTACATAAATGCACAGATTTACTGGTTTTGTATTGGAAAAAAATATTCATAGTTTCATCATGGGCTGCCATGCATAGTGAATGGACATTTCAGTGAAATTCCAAAATCAAATTTCTTGCACAACCATTGACTTGAAACCACTGTAGTCTAGTCATGAACATTAATACTAATAATTAGGTGTACATAAATGCACAGATTTACTAGTTTTGTATTGGAAAAAAATATTCATAGTTTCATCATAGGCTGCCATGCATAGTGAATGGACATTTCAGTGAAATTCCAAAATCAAATTTCTTGCACAACCATTGACTTGAAACCACTCTAGTCTAATCATGAACATTAATACTAATAATTAGGTGTACATAAATGCAAAGATTTACCTAGTTTTGTATTGGGAAAAAATATTCATAGTTTAATCATAGGCTGCCATGCATAGTGAATGGACATTATAGATGAAATCTAAAAATTACATTTTTTGTACATGTCATGCATGCACTTTTTACCTGCCACTTCAAGCAAAGTACATTTACATGAATTATCACACACTTATGATTTGATATTTTTTGGACAAAGCGTTATATCGGCCGCATTTTGCCTTCCTTTTGGGAGGGGACTTCAAAAGTATAGCAAGTCAGAAGGAGGTCTTGAACACATTGCGGGTTTTTTTGGGGGGTATTGAGTAACAGGGGAGGGTCACATATTTTCATGCACGGATAAGGGGGAGGGTCACTAATTTTTGTGCATGAACTTTTGAAGGGTCACTATATTTGATGCAGCGGTTTTTCGAAAAACACCGGCCCACCTCCCCCCTGTAATTTATGTCCAGTCCCTTACACTGTGGAACACATATGTGTAGCTGCAGCCTACGTCCCACACGCCTATACACACTTGTGTCACACACGGGAAAACTGAAACGCAGTAAAACGGAAGCGAGACTATATCACCTGTGTTTGTGCATGGCATTGGCACTAACGTACGTAAATACTCAACATTTGCTGCTTTACAAAACTAAAAGGTAGACAAAGTCAGTTTTCGCTTGTATTTTACCATTTCATTGTTCACGCTTGTGTTTAATTTTTAATACAAAGCGTCAATTAATGAATGTTTTGTTGCTAACTTTCGGGGGAGGCACCTGCCCCCTCACCCCTTTCAGGCCACGGCTCTGGTAGGTAAAACTAAGGTCTTTGCAATCAGTTTCCCTTGAGAATGTCCTTAAATTCTTCATGAGTCTGGCTGATAGCAGTTAAAGATTTCAGTTGCTCCTTCATTCTCGCAGCAACCTTAAATCTTTGCTGTATATGTACAATCGCTTCCAAGATATGCTTTCGCCAAAAATCTACATTGCTGTCCCAACTTTCCTTTTTCGTTATGTCTACAATTATGGCCTCGGTGTCCTTAGTGTCGAAGTGCTTTTCGATGAATTCTGCCAGACCTGATTGTTTGGTGATGAGGACTGGAAGTCCAGCGGCAATGGCTTCCATACCAGCCATGCCGAAGGGTTCATTCCTAGACGGCATGATGAATAGATCACTTTCTTTCATATGTTCAATGATACGCGTCCGTGAAGCCCACGGATTCGAGATATACCTGTCAAACTTTGTCTGTGAGTACTTCGATAAATAATCTTGGCCCCCAGCGTGTTTCCACACCTTTTTTACTTTGTCTTTGCTCTGCACTTGCTTTGCTGTGTCTTTGCCCTGCACTTTCTTTTCCGTGCCTTTGCTCTGCACTTTCTTTTCTGTGTCTTTCCTCTGCACTTGCTTTTCTGTGTCTTTGCCCTGCACTTGCTTTTCTGTGTCATTGTCCTGCACTTGCTTTTCTGTGTCTTTCCTCTGCACTTGCTTTTCTGTGTCTTTGCCCTGCACTTGCTTTTCTGTGTCTTTGCCCTCCACTTGCTTTTCTGTGTCATGGTCCTGCACTTGCTTTTCTGTGTCTGTCCTCTGCACTTGCTTTTCTGTGTCATTGCCCTCCACTTGCTTTTCTGTGTCTTTGCCCTGCACTTCCTTTTCTGTGTCTTTGCCCTCCACTTGCTTTTCTGTGTCTTTTCCCTGCACTTGCTTTTCTGTGTCTTTGCCCTCCACTTTCTTTTCTGTGTCTTTCCTCTGCACTTGCTTTTCTGTGTCTTTTCCCTGCACTTGCTTTTCTGTGTCTTTGCCCTGCACTTTCTTTTCTGTGTCATTGTCCTGCACTTTCTTTTCTGTGTCTTTCCTCTGCACTTGCTTTTTTGTGTCTTTTCCCTGCACTTGCTTTTTTCTGTCATTCCCCTGCACTGGCATTTCTGTGTCTGTCAACTTCAAACGTCTATGAACGTAATGCTCACCGATTCCCCTTAAGGCTTTGGCAACGATATCATATTCTTTATTTTTTTTTACTCCTGTATAAAATCTACCAAAAGTCAGGATTTGCAGTGGGTGCTTCGGATATGGTGCCTTTATCTTTAATTTAAAGAAATCCTGGTGAGGATATGGTATATACTGCTTGTGTACGACATTTTCATTAAATTTGTCGACAAAGTAGTTGTATATGCGGGGGCCAATAGAGAAGACGACCTCTGAATTTTCTGCCATGTTTATGATGTATTGCTCTTTCTCTTTTAACTCTTCATTAGTGTTCTCTTTGTAAACGTCGGTTTGTGCGGGAATAGCGTGAGTGAATTGCAATACTCTTTTCTCACTTTTTTCTGTTTCGATAGCGGCATATGACGATACCTGCATATGGCCAATTATCACCTCTAAATTTTTTAACTGTGCAGAGTCTTGAACAGCTTTGTCAGACTTGGGTAAATCAGTGGTGGAGCTTTTATCTTTCGCGAATGTTTTTTCTGGAACTTGGATATCATTGACCCCTTTCTGCTCAGTATCATTTTTGTCATCTTTGGATGGTTCAGCCACAGTTGTGACATGGACATCAAAATCAGCCTCCTTTGCTTCCTTTGCCATATCTTGAATGACTGTAGAAATGCCGCCTTTTGCTGTTCCCCATTCATCATTTAAGATAAGGACACATTTCCTTGAACTATAAAAATGAACACAGAGAAACAGTAAATAAGTTAATTACTAACAAAAACAGCAGGAAAGGTGAAAATGAGCCTACAGCCCCCACCCCGCATTGTTTCAACATTTTGAAGGTCCAGGCCAGGGCTCAAGAAAATGGCCCATACACGGAGAGCCCAGCGAAGGCCCCTGCCCTTACCGGCCTTGGCTTTCCTTCAAGAAACCCCCGTTAGCTAAAGTATGCCAAAGGAACGTGTGATGCAATATGCGGGCCATTATCAATATTCTAGAAAAATCCCTATTAGATATGCACCCTCTCGAGACATTTCTGGTAGGATAAAGGGTAAAGACGAGTGCGAGTGGATCTGTGCTTACTAAAGCCAAAGTTGTATGGACGAGCATTGCTACATTCACCCGACCAGACACTTCTTCTGTCTGATGATTGCAGGATGCATGAAACTTAAGTAACAGATATCATTACTTTGTACTTGAAGGAATTTTGTGTTATTATTTATAACGCTCTGCATCGAGCACTGTAACTTCCCACGAGGACATCTGTATACTTCGATACAACATAACCAACTTCTATATAAAGAGGATGCACACGCTCGAGAAATGTCAATCCTTTTGTGTATTTACGGTGCTAAGTGAGAGTGAGAAGGTGAAGGTCATCCATCTTTGAACTGAAAGGGACAATGCCTGGAGAACTCTGACAACACGCGATGTGTATAATACTGAAAGAACGAACCATTAGATAATATGCTAGGGGTAGTCGGAAAAAGAATGTGAGATTTTTTGTCTTGAAATATCGTGTATGTTTCGACAACATGACCCAATATGCAGTTTTTTTCTGAGCCTGATATTGTATACATTCACCAAACTGTTAATAATTTTATAACAATATCAGTTTTTTGTCAATGTATTCCCCGATTTGGTCTCATCTCAATCTAATTAGATCAACGTTCCGCCAGGTTCAGTGACATTATCTATGCTGTACACCTGGCATATACAGATGTTGCCGCTATTTCGACCGTTCTGTGTTCACCAGAGTAAAATATTTGATTCGATAACATAGAACTTTATCACAACGACAAGAAATAATTAATGCATTGCCGAATGGGTGAAAACAGAAAGGTGAGACAGTCCATTGCACACTGAGCTCACTGGATTAAAAAAAACACCTCAAGATCATACAAGAAGAAGATACACAAAAACGTGTTGTGTAGCATGGACATTTAACAGGACGGGGCACGTCAAACCAAGTTGAACTGATCCGTTAGCTCAGTTGGTACAGCATCTGGGCTGGATTCGGGGGACGTGGGTTCAAGTCCTACATAAGTCATTTTTTCAAGGCCCCAAAATTTGCAGTGTAGAGACACTCCGATGTAGTTGTGTGACTTTTTACCATTAGTTTCTACGTGTAACTTCCACGCTACACAACACCGGGCAACCTGTCATATTAAAAAATACGTTTCTAATTACATATTTACGGTTCCTTACAACATATCATTCGAGAGAATAACCTGAGTAATTGTGAGGTCTCTTTGGGAAGGAAAAAGGCCAAAAGGACAGCGCGCGTCAAACCAACTTGAACTCATCCGTTAGCTCAGTCTGTAGAGCATTCGAACTGAATTTGGGGGACGTGGGTTCAAATGACATTTGCAGTGTAGAGACACCCTGATGTAGTCGTATGACTTTTCTCAGTTTCTACTCTAAATTTCCTCCCTACACAACACTGGGGAACCTGCCATATTACAAAACACGTTTCTACACACACACATATATATACATATATATATAAAAATATATATAAAATATATATAATATATATATATATATATATATATATATATATATATATATATATATATATATATATATATATATATATATATATATATATATATATATATATATATGGATCACTGACTTGAGGGCATACAAATCGTGATTATGCTCTCACCGTCATGTGTCTCAGCAATAAAGCACACCCAGTATACCACGAGATTTTGACAGAACATCAAAGACCGATTTTTGCTTTGCAGAGAGCTCACGCGGATGCTGACCGTGGTATATCGTTAATATACCACGGTTATATTCGCGTCTCGACCAATCAGATCGCTGCATTTGCGCCATCAATATACTGGTATGATATACTATTCATTTTATAACACCGAACATTTGAAATCATCACAAATTCCTGTAATTTTACTGTGTGTATCAAACGACAGGTTGAAATGACGCACAAATTTTTGAGTGACGCATTTCATATATCTTATATCTCATTTCTGACACAGTGCTTGTACACTTCAATGCATGTCCGTGCCTCCCTATATATTCCGATGGCTAGCGCGTAGTGGGCAAGAGTCGAGGGCAATAGCAAATCTAACCATGAAATATCACTTTTTTGAGAATGTCATTTGGTGGACTTTTAGCCAATCACAAGATCAGAATTATACATTTATATATATACATATATATATATATATATATATATATATATATATATATATATATATATATATATATATATATATATATATATATATATATATATATATATATACACCCGACTCCAACCCTCGAGGTTAGCACATACCTACTCCTTAGATTTTAAAAAATCATTTAGAAATATTCTTTTGCTAGAGGTATATCCATTACGTTCCCACTGGGCAACATATCGTTTGTGGATATGTTGATAGAGAAGCTCAAGGAAATTTCAGATATTATATGCCTTGGCACATACTCGACGGACTTCACCCGAAACATGATGAAATACACCTCCCTTGCATTGGCCACTTCAGCCAGAGCAGCTGTCGAAGATCCCAAACCCAGTGAGGTTCCTGGCCGACAATTTGGTTGAGGACTGGCCCTTTACCGGCTTTGATAGCCAGATCCCCTACCCACTCTCAGCTAACGATATACTCTGGGCGAAGAGAGGGATAGCCAGATCCCCTTACACAGTGAAGTTCATATCCGAATTCAGGGTTGAGGACAAGCCTTTTATCAACCCGGATAGCCAGATTCCCCATCCGGTGAGGCTCCTAGACAATGAGTGGGTTGTGGCCTTTGATGATGTCACAGCTGAGTTTGATGCCGATAGTGCCACTGCTGACTTCTCTACCTGGAGGGTGGATAAAACGACCTGAGCTTGGTGTCATTGAGATTGATGATGAAATGTATGTCAGGGCCGGTCGACTGGGTCTGGACGCTAGCATGAGAGACAAAAGGGCAGCATGGTTACTTGCTGCTGTTCCAGACTGAGAGTTCATTCTGATAATCAAGTTCTCGCTCGAGCAAATCGAGTGACTGGTTTGTTGAAGACAAAGTTGCCCTAGTCCATGCTCAGAGGAAGAAGGATCAGGCTATTTCCTATCAATCAGGACACAAAGACTGGTTAACTGACTTGGATAGATAGAGTATAATGTCAGAACTCTTACTCTGGCACCGCGGCTGTGTATGAGCTGTACTCCTTAGAGACCAAGACCCTGCCAACTTGGCCCCAAAAAGAGATGATGACCTGAGCTGTATGGCCCAGCGAGTCGTGGAGTACTTTGAAGGCGTCCTAAGGGATCAGGGGGTCACTTCCACATGATGCCGGAAAATATGGGAGTGGGAGGAGAGAGTTCATGAGACAAGTGCCATTGTCGGCGATGTGGCCAGAATTGATAACATCCTGAAGAGTATGATCATACTAAGGGACACTGCCGGTGAGGACATCTTTAACATTGGGAAATACTTGTTTCGGCAATGGGGCCAGAGGCAAAGTAGAGCTAATCTCCCGCAATGGCCATGCTCGCTTCAAAGCATTGCACTTTCCTCAAAGCAGAGAGGTCCACATCTAGGAGGGTGATGTCTGGCAGGTCTAGCTCTCGTGAGATTGTCCAGATAGACAACTTACAGTCGACCAGTTTGTATTCCATGGCAGCCGCGCCTACAGGACACAGGAAGCTAATGAGAGGTAGGGAGGTTTGAGAAGGTCTAGGTTACCTTTTAAAGAGGTACTCCCACTTGGTAACATTTTTAAAACACATTTTTTAATGCCAACAGTCGATATTTGATGTGGAGACTGCGCGTGGATCGCGAGATATTGATAAAACATGTCATTTTCCGAGCGTATTTTTCGCATCCCAAAGTTTTACGATTATTTCTGATAATGACCCAAAATCCCCAGAAGGTTTGTTGTTGTGCTGATTGACGATATTCTAGGGAGTCCATAATAAGTTAGAAGGACGCAATTTTACCTCCCACTGTGAAGACTACAGCATTATGCCCTCACTTCAGGTTGTTTTTTTTAACTTCTCCTTAGTTTTTGTCGTTTTCATTATTCTCAGTCAGTTCTATTTTATTTTCAACCAATACCATATAGATATCAGTTTTTGAGTGTAAAATATTAGCTGCCTCTGATGACTACATTTTGTAGTCTGCCACACAGTAACGTGTGGTTCGATACATAGCGGCAGCCACGTGGTACGCATGCATACCACGCGGTTGCCACTATGTATCAACAGCACATATCTGTGCTAGTCACCTACGCGGATTCTTGTGGAATCAGCAAACTTTGTTTCCCGTTTTTTCTCTGAGTCAGTAATACTCGACTTTCCCCAACGGGGCATGACCGATTACCAACGCGAGAGGTACTGTGGCGTACAGCAGCGTTAGCGTAGACCCGTACTCCATAGCTTAGTAGACAATGGCCCCAGTGCCGAACGTTCGATGTTCGGAAGCTGAATTTAGGTGGGCCACCGGAATTCAAACTTTTACTTTTTTGAGGACTTGTTTTTATCGATATCTCGTGATCGTGCGCAGTCGCCATGTCAAATATCGACCGTTGGCATTGAAAAAATGTGTTTTAAAAATGTTACCAAGTGGGAGTGCCACTTTAATAGCTGAAAACGCTTCCAGTAAGAACCATGCGGCCAGCACCATGGCCAAGGAAAAGAACAGCTGCAAGGCTACCCAGCCAGCTTTCTCATGCACATCCAGAAGGCTTGCATGGAGCATGGTCATGGCGGGTCCTTGAACTCGATTGACTACAACATGAGGGATGTTGCTAGCATCAACTTGAAGGTTGCTACCCTTCTAACTTTCAGGAACTGGAAAAACAAAGCCAAGCCCGATTCCACGCACTTTGGACCACAGTCCCTTGGTGGGCTATTCAGCTCTGGGACTATTCGCCCCATAGACGAGTGTACAGAAGCGAGAAACATCTCGCTTCTGTACACTCGTCTATGGGGCGAATAGTCCCAGAGCTGAATAGCCCACCAAGGGACTGTGATTTGGACACCTAATTGACTGCACGACTTATGTAGCCATCAACAACTCTCTTCCCAAAAGCGTTAGCGCTGGCTTTTCGGAGGTCCAGGAGTTGGAGTTTTCTGTCTGTGGCCTCTCAGCTAGGCGACTGATGCCGTATGTTGTGGGTTCGAATCCGATTGAAAACTATCCGAATTCTAAAGACGCGCAGCCTGTCATGCCTGCATGATTTGGAAAGTACTTCGCTAAAATGGCTGAGCCCTTACACATCTTCTTGCCATCCTGACAGTCTGGCCTTCTGACCACTATCAAAGCCCATGAAGCTATTGTCGCCTATGAGAAACTGACCAAAGTCTTGTTCACAGAAGATCAAAAGCAGTGATGCAGCATCATTGGCAAGTAAGCATTAGGGTATGATTGTATGATTCTATTTCTTATAATTCACTTTAAGGTATAGGCACACGTTAGAGGATACTTATTTTAAACTCACTTTTTCTCAATAAATTTCAATTTTGGACCCCACACATTAAATATTTTCTGCTAGCCCTATATCTGAACATTATGAAAAATATGTTTATTTTCCAAAATCACTGTGTCTGTGTCCATTTCTCTCAAAAATATTCGTTTTTGAGTTTTTTTACCTAAAAAAAATTAGGTGGGCAAGGACTATGCCGACTTGAGAAACGGTGTCCCAGATTTTTTCTATTCCCTTTAGTTTCAGCACAATAAGGTGAAAGTAGCAACTATGAGTTTTTGAATAAATTACCGGGTTTTGTTCACTTCAGCAAGAATTTCTCTTGTTCTACCAATTTTACTGAAAATCTGAGACACAGTTTTACAGATATATATTGCTACTGTGACCTGGTAAAAAATCGGACCGATCTGTGCACCATACTCAAACCTAATTTCTGTTGAAGTTACGCTTGTCGGGCCGAAATCGGAAGAGAGATAATCAAAGAATTGTGTAAACACCCCTATACGTAAAAAAATCGATCGTTGATATGACTTTCCGGGCGATTTTTATTCATGTTCACGATATTGCATCAAGCAGGAGACTAGATGTTTTGTATTTTACATCAAATACCCCTCGGAAGATCATAAATGGCGAGAAAATCGGGAGAAACTGACACAACTGTTTAGACGTACGAGTAATGAGGGCGGTCTATTTACATAACAAACACTGCCACGGCTGATCTGGGTTTTTTTTTCTCAAATTAGAGTCTAAGCTTGTTACTGTAACTGTAAACGGTTGTCAAGCTCTATCAATCCGTTTCTCCTCAATTTAGAAGTATCTTTTACACCCGTCGGATGCGAATTGAGATATATTACATTTGCGAGAGTCTCGATGGACCACATTGATTTCGACATCGCGGCGTCACGGAAGCCATGGCGGTGACTATTCAAGTTCGTCATTCGGCCCGTGCGCCTGTTGAACTTCCCCTCGAAGATGAAAATTTATGCATACGCATCGCCTGACATGGCCACCAGTTTCATTCACTAATTTGTTCACTTATCGCCGACCTTCGCATTGAAATGAGCGTACTGTGGTAGACTCTGACTCTGTCGCTGACTTCCATGACGTCCTCCTAGTCGGAAGAAAGACTCATGTCCGATATCTCATCTTCTGCCAAGTTGCTATAAATGGTGAATAAATTGAACTGCCAGGTGTTGCAAATTTACTGTTATTTTTTCTTTATTTTGCAAACAAGTATGAAGATTTTTTTCTTCCTAACTTTCTGCTCTGAAATTTTTTTTTCTGTTTTTGACCACCCCCTCCAAAGACCTAATGGTCCATCCCTAATTGGAGTTTTCAATGTACGTACTATGAATATACAGGAGGTTGCAATTTATTAACAACAAGACTATCATATATCAAACGCAGACATAACATTCAAAAAACGAAATTCACAGGATGTCTGTGAAAAATTATAATGGTGATCAACTTTTAGATTTTTGCAGGGCCACTGATACGGTCATTCGTAATGGTAGGTGTATTGGAGACAGTATCGGAAAATCACTTGTCATCAAAGGCAAGGCAACAGTACTGTTGATTATAATATTGTGATGTAAATCTTCGAAATCACTGGCCCATTGCTTCATTATCTATTAAAATGAAAAGAGAACTTTCAGACTTGGCCATAGATGGCGCTAAAATGCTCAATTAATGTAGGCATAAACTCGGGAATTATGGGTAGTTGTGTGTCTGGCATGGGCTCGAGCATGGCCGCACTGTACACGTACAGTTATGTATTGTGGCCAGAATCATGGATCTCAATCCCAATCTGGAAAAAGTGTATTGAATTGGTGTATTTAGGCTACTGTCAGTCAGTACGAAGTATTTCTTCGTCATATATGCTTCCCCGATCCTGTGAAAGAGGGGGTATACCCTGAAAGGACAAGTTAAGGTAGGGCAGGGGCGTTTGTGATCTCGATGGTGGTGTTTACCCAAATAAATACTGTACCCAGTATTAGAAATAGTATACATTAAAGTAGACATGTCATTAAGAGTAAACTGAAGTACGTCGTGAATTCATGAAAATACAAACTTTAACGACACTGCCTCTTGAGTATAAACATGGAGCATGTTTTATGCCATGAGCTCCAATTTGAGTGCACTTAGTATATTTATACGGCATTAATACAACATAAGATAACAGTTATGAAAGTGCATTACCTTAGTTCCGATTCTTTGTTGTGTTCACCTTCACCAGATAAACTCTTCGGTTTGTCTACAAATACAAGATAACTTTACCATGTTATTTCAGAATTATATATAATAATTGAATTTTTGTTACAGGGAACGTTTAATGTCAGCGTTTAAAGAGGCACTCCCACTTGGTAACATTTTTAAAACACATTTTTTGAATGCCAACGGTCGATATTTGACATGGCTACTGCGCGCGGATCGCGAGATATCGATAAAAACATGTCCTCAAAAAAGTTAAAGTTTGAATTCCGGTGGCCAATCTGAATTCAGTTTCCGAACATAGAACGTTCGGCACTGGGGCCATTGTCAACTTAGCTGTGATATCGCAGCGGTACTTGTGGCGTGTATCGAACGCGATCGGGTCATTGAGGTCATCGCCACAGTCCCGCTGCGAGCCAACGCATAAGCTTCGTTGGCAGTTTACGACGATACCGACCGGTGTCGTAGATTTAGCTTGCAAAATAATGAACTATATTAGCCTTTGAATAAATAAACTTATATCATCTTTATCATTGACTATCTGAGACTCATTCTGTGCGCCTGCTAACTTTCTTGAAGATAAGAACACGTATTTTCGACCATTTTCCCGTGAGCCGTCGACGGTTCTACGATGTTTGCTCGATCGCGCGTACAACGCATTGAAATCATGAATACGTTGGAGGTCAAAGGTTCAAATTCAAGCAGGAACCAACGACGACTCACCGAAAAACGGTCGAAAATACATGTTGTCACGGTCGGGCTCATTAGCAGGAGTAGAAGATGAGTCTCAGATAGTCAGTGATACAGTAGGTATAATTTTATTTTTTGCATGCTTTATCTATTTTATTATTTTGCGAGCTAAATCTACGATACCGGTCGGTCTCATAGTAAACTGCCGACGAAGCCTATGCGTTGGCTCGCAGCGGGACTGTGGCGATGACCTCAATGACCCGATCGCGTTCGATACACGCCACAAGTACCGCTGCGATATCACAGCTATTGTCAACTAAGCTATGGAGTACGAGTCTACGCTGACGCTGCTGTACGCCACAGCAGTACCACTCGCGTCGGTGAGCGGTCATGTCCCATGGGAGAAAGCCGAGTCTTACTGACTCGGCAGAAAAATGAAAAACAAAGTTTGCTGATTCCACCAGAATTCGCATAGGTGACTAGCACAGATAGGTGCGGTTGATACATAGCATGCATAGTCAGTCCGGGTCAGCTCCAAAATTGGAGACTCATTATGATAATGTATTCCGGCATTCAGCCAATCATCGACCAGATTACATCATTAATAAAGTACAGGTCACGCTGGGTCACAAATTACCCACCAAGTGTGATCGGCAGTTTTGGGCCGCTTATTAAGCCCCTGTCTTGTGAATTTCGACGAATTTCGACAGTCAACATAATCCACGTGTTCTGCAGAAGGTCATGTCCAACAAGGAGTCCGATTAGTGAACAAATATTCGAAATATTGACAATTCATTTCTACCCCAGTTTATCGATTTCGCTCAAGTACCGAGAATCATTTTGTGGATGTTCGTCATCTCTATTAGAAATACTGTTATAAAGGTTATTTGTGTAGGTACGCGTATAACATTTTGCAAGGAAGAAGAGCAATGTCAGAGCTTTAAAACGATACCTGTTTTGTAGTTGTCAAACGCAGACTAAATATGGTACGCGATTTTGAAAATGTGTTGACAGAGTGGACACACAACTGTTCCCCATACGGTAGAATTTGTATCGCTGCCATCACCGATACAAATGGGTATTCTGAACGATCTGTGTAGGTACACGTTTATATTTCGCAGGACTTCAAGCCAGAGTCTAGGAATCACAGCGATATATGGGGTTTGGTTGTCTTAGCCAGAATAAAACTGGTACGCGCTTTTGAAATTGTGTTTTGACAGAGAGGCCACACAACTGTTCGACATTATGACAGAATACAGCGCGGGAGTTCGACACAGTATGGCGTACGTAACGAAGGACGCATGTGGAGGTTGCCAGGAAATACAATTTTTACTGATGGCGCGCTGGCCGCTGATTGGCTAATGAGAGTGGGGAAATATTATGGTATAGCGCTCCAATTTTGGAGCTGACCCGGACTGATTTTTGCCGCCGCGTGGTATGCGCGCATACCACACGCGGCGGCCACTATGTATCGGACCACGCGTAACTGTGTGGCAGACGACAAAATGTAGTCATCAGAGGCACCTAATATTTTACACGTAAAAACTGATATCTATGTGGTATTGTTTAAAAATTTAATACAACTGATTGAGAATAATGAAAACGACAAAAACTAAGGAGGAGAAGTTTTTAAAAAGAATTACCAGAGGTAAAGGCATTGATAATGATGTATATAAAGTCATTACAGTATGAGGTAAATTAATGCGTCATTCGAACGTTTTTGGACTCCTTAGAATATCGTCAATTAGCACAACAACACACTTTCGAGGGATTCGGGTCTAAACTGAAACGATCGTAAAACTTCGGGATGTGAAAAATACGTCGGGAAATGACATGTTTTTATCAATATCTCGCGATCCGCGCGGAGTCGCCACGTCAAATATCGACCGTTGGCATTAAAAAATGTGTTTTTAAAAATGTTACCAAATGGGAGTGCCTCAGCGTTTAATTTCAGCAGTCAGCTATGAAAACACTTTTACATATCTTATGATATCGTTTGGACTTTTTTCTGACAAATTTTCAGACTTTTAACTTCTTATAGATCCAAGAAAGATCTACAGCCTGTTTTTAGCCACTCAAAGTCATGGTGTTTGTTTGTTTGTTTGTTTGTTTGTTTGTTTGTTTTAATAATAAAATATTTCATTGTTCCCCTCAAAGGCTATGCCGGGATTTGCTACCAACTTGAAGTTAAATAATAATTGAATTCGAGTAACGAGCTTCATTTGACGAAAAAATTGCACTATGGTCTTTGCCTTTACTCTTCTTTCAATATTGTCGTGACATGGAATTCATATGATATGAACTATTATTTTTCTCAAGATAAGCTTTAACTTCAAATACTTCAACACCATAGACAGTTGAAGAGACATAATGCCTACTATGAACTCGCATGTTTTAATAAATTTAGGACTGGGACAGAATGGTGGCTTCGAATATCGGAATATACCTTCATGTCTGATGTTGCTTTAATTTTGTTTTCTGTAATATCTAACATCATCCCATATATGCTTGTTCCACTTTGGAGTTTAATCTCTAAAACTGGGATTAATTGGGGTTAAAACTTTGTTGGTTTTGTTGTAGTTTCTGTGAATTAAGATTCTTTACTTGTTTCCAAGCCATAAGGACCCGAGTTTAAATTTACGACTTCCCCCTATACTCAAGCTCGCCTCCCCATCACCCGTGTTTATAACACTACTTACCACTCTGTTGCTTTGGCTTCTCTAACGAATTTCCCTGAGTCTTCGGGGCATTGGATTTTGCAAGGTCCTCTTGATTATCCGCGTCAACTATAATTTCTCTGGTTTCGAACAATCCCGCAATCTTGTCAGCCATTTTAAATGTGCGCTGACCCAAAGTAGATTGTTTGGTCGATTCCTGTGCTATCGTTTCAATTTTTAAGGCTTCAGGTATTTTTAACCTATTAAATCAACTTGTGGACGGATTTGAATCAGGAAAGCCGTATTTGAACGCTTAAATACGTGTACGTAGAATTGCGATCTGCAGAAAGAAAATAACATTAAATTAGTTTAGGAAGATTGCCAAGTTCGTCGAATTCGGAACAAATATTATGATTCTAAAAATGCTAAAATTCTTCGCAGATCAACAAGTTTTGTGAATTCATATGGGAAGTTAACTTGAAGAGATTACAATAATGTGGTGTGCACGCGAAAATGCTTGTATGTGCCATTTTTTTAACATTAGAAAAATGAAGGCGTTTCATAAATACATCTCTATACTCTTCTCTCAAGGGATGCATTGGTAGGAGCATTTTCAGAATCACCGTCATAAAATAAAGCAGAATTTAAGTTCTGTTTTTGGTCAGTTCTTACTCTTACAAGTTTACTTTCACACCTCTAATTCTCTAATGCGTATAATTAAACTTTATTTTACTTCCTTTTATTTTATATCGGAGGAAATACACTTTCCCTGTAATTATTCTTTTGTTTTCATGAAAGAGAAAAATGAGATCATATCTGAGAAATAACTTTGATTCTTTACTTATTTATGAAAATATAAAATCTTGTCATTAGCATTTCCTAATCAGGTGTCTCAATAATACTTTTGAGAAGTAATTTTGAAACATTCAACTTCATATGAGCCTTTGTCAATAGGGTAAATGGTAGGCAAAATGGTCAAGTAATAATATTCTACGTGAAAGAGCTGAAATGCAAGTTGTTTGCTGCAATTTCCAACCAGATTTACTGAACTGTAATAAACCTTAATGCAGAACTTATTCGAACTTTGTGATGTTTTCTAGTCTACGACCTTACAGCACAAGCAGTCATATCAAATAGCTTGAGAAAATCTATCCAATTTTTTACTTTTTTACTTTTACTAACCCTGTAATCTACCAGGAATATCTTCAGAAAACAAACGTGAGCAAGGTTAGGAATTTATAGGTTAGGAATTATTATATCATAAATTTATGATATCGTCATGTTAAAGGCTATCAAAGTTTCAAGAATGAAATTATTCTTCATATTGGTACAGAGCTCCATCTGACAGTCAACAGGGAGTGTCATGATTATAGCTTTACTGAATAGGTCTAATAAGGCATCTGTCATTAGCACACAGTCTTATATCGTATATCTCAAGGTCCAATAGAAGAAATGGCCATACAAATCAAAATGAATGCATAGTCCTCGAAGTAGAAATGGATTAACTACCCAATGGTTTATCGTAATCCAAGTTCATAAACTTCATAGCATATTCAGAGTATTATTATCTTTTTTATTATTAAGATTTTGTGGACGTTGTGCTCGTTCATTTCACATCTGCTTGAATGTCGACCTGCACAACTATGGCGCCATTTTGAACATTAATCGTATCATGTTATGTAGAAGTTGTCAACGATTTGTTAGTTTACGTTGTCACGCACCAAATAGTGCACCAGATCTTATGATGGCGACAATGACGTATAGTAGTGACAACCGCCCTAAAGCTTGTTTTCGAATATCGGCTTAAATAGAGTTGTTTTTACCAACGTTTTCTGCTGTCAGAGTATGCTTAAGCCAGTAATGGTGAACTGAGGACGTCAATATATACCACGGAGTTAAGAAAAAATTATTGCGTAATATTGTAAAATTATAGTTATTGACAAGAATTTTATCCATTAATAACATTATACTTAATTCTCTTTATGCCAACCTTGCCGGAGTTTAGAATACTGAATACAGAAGCTTAATTATTTGGAGTGCTCAGTCATTACCGTGTCAGCACGGCGTTCACAATAGCATTTCACAATATATATTATTGCCTGAATACATGGGTTTATGTGCCAGACAGAAGGTGACACTTCGCCCGACGCCAGGAGGGCAAATTGTCTCCTGCTGCGAGGGCACATAAACCAATATATTCAGGTAATAACATTTATATTACATGCCTTTCACAGTAAATGCTATATGACATTTAGTTACATGTAGGGCATCCTTAAATAATTTTACCATTATAGACAAGCATCAAACAGATCGTAACGAAAGGCAAAATAGCACTGCGCGCATTGATATTTTACGTCCAGCTTTAAGCGTCTACTATGACGTCGAAAACGTCGAAGGCTTTCATCGGACCAAGTAACTATGGAAACCGGTCAGTACATCGTTCACACGCCCGCTAACTCCCCGGATATTCCTATTCAAATCAATGCACATATTTGTACTGACGTCGAGGCATGTAATAAAGGTTAGACACTGTCTTACATTTATCTTACTTTTTACTTATGACAACAATGGTGTCAAACAAGACAAAGTATCTCTCTTTTAACCATTTCTAGTAAATTTTAACATTTATTCGAGAGGTTGAATTTACTGTTCAAAATATTACAGGGTTATTCACAAAATACGGCCCTGTATGGACGAGGGCTCAGTGAGTGGTGACGTATTGGACGAGCCGAACAGATGCAGCCAACGGAGCTATTCATCGAAAAAGCTATTCCGGAAGCAATTTTTGAGGGTAGGGGAAATTTTAATTTTGCAAGGGCAGGGGACATATTTTAAGGTGGCAGAGGGAGCAAATTTTATTTTTTTTGTCGGGCAGGGCAGATGATTGGTTGATTGTCCTAGGGACAGGGCTTGGCGAAAAAAACGAGGAGAGGGAAGGTACTTTTAAAACGGGGACAGGGGAATTTCAGCCATGGTGTTTCCGGGATGGGGACACAGTGCAAGTACTTATACCCTTTAAAGGTTACCCAGACTACTTAGCCTATCGATTGACCCCACATCTCACTCTATGTACTGCGAGATGGAAACCAAATAGAAGGCCACTGCAGTATGTGTCTGCATGGGAATGTTAATTTTCAGGGGAAATTTTTTCTCAGGGCAGGGGAAAATCGACAGTTTTTTTCATCACTGGGTACTGGGTAGCTTCATGTCTGCAGGGGAAATGGAATGACATTTTGAGGGGAATTTTTTCTACGGCAGGGGAAATCGGCAAGTTTTTTTCGCCACAGGGCAGGGGAGCTTCAAACATTCACAGTGGGGAGGGGAAACAGGCAAAAATATGTGGGGGAGCGGGTAAAGATGAAGTTTGAGTGCGGCAGGGTTAGTCGAAAAATTTTCAGTGGGAGGGCAAATTATGAACAGCTAATTAATTACCCTCTTGACTTAAAATTAGTCAGTTCACATTACTTGTCATGTCAGTCATGTACAATGATCTTATCATAGTAGGTACCCCTTTAAAAGTGCATTGTTCGTTGGCTGCACCTGGAGCCGAAGGCGAGTCCAATACGTCACTCACTGAGCCCGAGTCCATACAGGGCCGTATTTTGTGTATAACCCTATTATTATACACCTCCCTTCATTAATCGTCCGTATAAACTAATTCTATGGTAAATTGAGGGATGCGGCACGCCCGATATGAGTGGAACGCGCGCGATTACTGCTCCGCGCCGTACAAGTCCCTTGCGTTGGCACGAAGCCAATTAATTTTCAGTGCAGTACAAGCAAACTTCGCTGAATGTTTTCAATTTTATTAGTTTTTTAAAATAAAAATCAATTGCATTTAGACTCAGTTTTGTGTTTAGCGTGTTTCAAACCTTATACTACGAATACATTTCGGTGGAAGTTGTTATTATGTATATATATAACTCACCGTAAAATAGTTTGTTTACATCCGATAATCGCTAGGTCAAAGGTCAAACAGGCGCGTCGCGCGTCTCCCGTATTCGGGACTCCGCGTACTATACAAAATACGGAAAGTTATTGGACGGTCAAACTCCCATAGGTTACGGCAGTAGGTGTATAAAATTAAATGTATTGAAAGTATATTCGACAGTATAGGCGACGTCATCGCTTCAATTTTGGGTAAAAAACTGAATTCCGTAAAGTTTTGTCCTTAACCTCCACGCTCGTCACCCCATCTCTTAAGAACCCTAGCCCTATTATATCGAATCCATCGACAAGCTATATATATTTGAAGTAAAGCAAACAATTTCCTATCACTAGTTTTTTTCAGTACTTGTGTTCATGTGTAAACTTCAGTTTCCTGGTCTACTTACTGCTATAAAAACATTTTGAAATGTTTAGTAGGCCCTATTTGGCTTGTCTGTACGGCATGTCAGTGTGTGACGTGCGTTGTCTTTGTTAACAAATGAACATGGACCCGTATATACAATGCAAGATCCGAGGTACATGAATATTCCACATTGATTAAGGGTCATTAGCATAGAAGTTTAATACCGAAACAATGCTCATTAATGTAATATGCACGTTTAAATATCATTACATTGTATACCTCACATCTTGCACTAATAGGACCCGTACCTGAAATTACTTATCAACAGTAACAATGCAGGATATACAGTCAATTCTTTATCCTGAATACCAAAGATAACCTGATCTCTGATGTGTCCATCAGTGTCACCGTACTCACATTTGTTGACTACATGGTAACATGTATGCCATCACTGTTTCCCCCTGCTTTTTGTACGCGAAGGTGCTCTTGGTGTTCAGTACAGTCTGTTGTTTACCGCTGCTACCATGTCATGAAATATGACGAGGTTCGATGCCGTTTACAATACGTAAATAACTAGCTCTACGAAAGCTCTATACACAACTCAATTGACAGTCGACTAAGTACTAACTACTAACTTGTTGCCGTCTCATGGAGTCTTCTGCAAAGTAATCTGTTACTGATACTGATTAGCATTGTAGTCATAGCAACTCTTAGTAACGCAAGACAGTACATTCTCGTTCGATCGATTGCAATTGAGTAAACTTTGCCCTCTTTTTTGATTAATTACTCCTGCCTATCACGTAATGTGTCGAATCACTCAACTGTTACAACAACGGGCTCATCTCGTTGCAACGGGTGTCATAACACTCCAGCTTGAATCACAATAAGTTCAAATAAACTTTTACCGAAATCGACGCTTCCCAAGAGGCTGATAAAGGATAGGGCAACATATGCTTAAATATATAATACCAGGTATGTTCCCCTTAGCATCGAAACTAGAAATTATCTATGTGAGCTTCCAACACTTTTTCGAACTATGTGATATTCAGTTTCACCCCTAGTCTTATATCGGATACTATTAAAAGTATTTTCTTGCCTTGTCCTTTTTTAACTAGACAATTTTTTGTCTCATCGTAGACGATTACTATAAAATGTGCATATACTATCGATAGTATGCCGATCTCCTAACATTAAGTAAGTTTGAAATGTAACTAAATGTCGATTACTACGACTGAACTAGACTGTAGCATCAGTATATTTAATGGTCAAACTAAAATATTTATAGGATAAAGCCCGAATACGAGGTGTCTTCTGGTATATAAAGTCCGACCCTACGATGAAATGTCGAGGCTTTGGGCCTCTACATTTTATACATCAGAAGGGGCGAGTATGAGGGTTTATATGACTTCAAAACTATCACCTGAAACTTACATCTTTACGTTTAGGTTGCTTTGATTACCTCGGTGTTCAATGTAACGTTTTTAGACTTCAATAAAACCTTGATTTTTAAAGTCACCTACAAGTATTATGGAACATCTCATACAAACTCTTTGGGATCTTATTCTATGTTTGTGCCAAAGCAAATTACATGTGCAGCGTCTGTGTTAAAATTTGAATATTGAAAACTGCAGCTCTCTTGGGATATGGCGTGACCACCTTTCATTGGACAATGCTTTGCTAGTGATATTATCATTTACATTTGACTTTCGAGTGATGTGCAACAGGTCTTCCCAGTATTTGAGCGGAACTTTGCAACAGTCTTGTTAACTTGTTTCTGATTGGACTATTTCGTGTTTTCAAGGCAATGTGCAACAGATTTGCTGCATGTGTATGGTGTTGCAACCTGTCTTCTTCCAAAGTGATGAATATTTTTTACCCCTGTTTCAGAACAAATTCGCCGAGTCAGTAGCTTGCCAACACTCCCAGCCAACACTCTGCCGCCGTAGCATGGTCAGTCGGCGTCGTCGGAGCAAAGCCCTGTATTCGACACGAACTTACCTGAACAATAGCTGGCCCTTGCCAAACGCAACGTACCCAACGCTGGCCCTTGCCAAACGCAACGTTTTCCCTCCTGATAAATACCGGACAATCAGACTGTGCGTTCGCTTCACGAAATATTTATCTGCCTAGATTTGGATGGGATGTGCTGTTTGGAAGATTCACAGATTTGAGTTACCTTGAGGACGACAATCCGTGACAGATCGAAGCCAAACCTTTTACGGCAATGAGATTTCAATGAAGGTTTCGTCCCCTTTTCTACTTCGCAGGAATGGCACACGTTTAAATAACCGTTGCTATACCGAGCAAACAAAATAAAGTCAAAACAAAATTGTCATGAAACATCACCATTTTAAATATTGACTCTTACAACAATCAATCAATGTTAACTTTGTTGGCACAAGGCCTTGACAACAGATGGGCGGCTTGGTTGATACTTTGTACTAAGAAGCAATGCGATTTTACCAGGGACAAATTTGGTTTTGATACATTTCTACATTTCATTATAATCACTCATCGGCGCGCACCAGACTCAGTTATTGATATCCCTTTGTCAAAAGCAACTCCGGCACCGAAGTATCATAGGAATGGTTTTGATGCATCTTTGTTACACTGAAAGATGCGGCAAGACTTGTGTTTTCAATTTGGTGAAGATATCCGCAGTCACAGTGGCATACGGCGCCAGACATCAAAGGCGTCCCGTCGCGTCATTTGTACAAACAGAAGTCAAAAGTTCAAATTTGCGCAGACTAATGGTGATAACCTGCGCAACATATTGATTAAAGATAAAGTCCACATAATCATGTGATGTTTACTTCAACGACCAACGTAAACAAAGACATTTTACAGTGCAACTTCCTTCTACTAGTATGGGAGTTTTCAGTTATTTTGAGAGGGTTGACCGGGAGCCATTGTGGAGGGTCATTTTTTACAAGCCTGTTCTTGCGGGCTCCTTAATTGATCCATCTGTCAAAAGCAAATCTGGCGCAAAAGTCAAAACCACCCTCGTGATTATGGTTTTAATGAATCTGTGTAGCAATTGAATATGTGACGGGACCTCTAAGGTGTCTGGTGCTGCATGCTACTGTTTTCACTTTGGTCAGACATCCGCAGTGACGATGGCATGCAGTGCCAGACATCAACCTGTCATCTGAACAAAGAAAAGTCAAAAGTTTAAATTTGCACAGCAAATCGCGATGACCTACGTAACATATCGATTGAAGATAAAGTCAACACAGTCATGTTATGTTTACTTCAACGACCAACGTAACAAAAATATTTTACGACGCAACTTCCTTCTACTGGAAGGGAGATTTTAGCTATTATGCGGAAGGTGGTAACAGTGGGCTGGGGACTTTTATTTGAAGTTGCCATTTTTTACAACTTGCCCTCAGGGGAGGGTTACATTTTGCAAATTTAGCCCTGGGAAGTGCCAATTCTTACATTCGTTAATTTTGTAATTAGGCCGTGTAAAGAAAATTATTGTTTGCCGTCCTTGGATTTTTGAAGAACCTAGCAGCCAGCCAGCAAAAACAACAAACACAGAAAAAAACACACAACATAGACCAATCCCATAAACTTTAACTTTCCCATCGGTTTAAGAATGAAATATCATCTGTTACATTTACAATGCAGCGTTTCTTATACTCTTCATTAAGCACGTTGAAAGCTTGGAAACAAAGGTTATACTTGTATAAGTACAACAAGCATACCTAGAGTTAGGTGATTGTAAGTCTGAACATCAATGCCATAATAAACAATGGCAATAAACCCAATACCAGTACATAATGTACCAAACAGTGTGATAGTAATCAACTGGTTGTGTTACGAAGATAATTTGTCTCTGGCGTAGGTTTATTTTGTTGTTGTTCATGTTATTATTATTATTATTATTATTATTATTATTATTATTATTATTATTATTATTACAAGTTTAGGGGCTATAAGTATTATATAGAAATCTAAAAAACAATTCATTGAAGCTGTGGGACTTCTGAAAAAAAGGTGTTGTTACTCCTGAATGGTTGGCATGGAAACATCTCACATTAAAATGAGTGTGATTTTTTTGGTGTGCTAACCAGAAAAACCCTTATTATCAATTTTTTAAATCAATCAATAGTTCTTTAATAGGAATTAGGGAAAAAGTAACATTTTCAATCCCAAAATAGTTACTATGGCAACTCGAAACATTAAAATAAGTCTGGTTTTTGTGTTCTCTGACCCGAACTTCCCCACTAGATAATTTTCATGTCAATCAAAGTAACTTTTCATGGGATATTAGAAAAACTGAAATTTTCAACACCTAAAATGGTTACCATGGAAACATGGGGCAGGGAAATCGATATCATATTTGGTCTTTTCGACCCAAAATACCCTTATGGTGAAATTTTCACGGAAATTGAACATATTATTATTCGTGTTATTATTTCTATATAATACTTTATTATTATTATTATTAATTATTATTATTACTACTAGGCCTACTACTTCTATTACTATTATTATTATTATTTAACGAGCAATAAAATAGGTAATACGAAAGACTACGGGCAACCAATGAAGACTAGTACAAACAATTCGAGAAGACGCAGATGTATCGACACCCAAAATAACCCTGCCAGCTCTTTTCTGGAGTTTATACAATTTTTGGATATTTGTCTTCGAAGTGCTACCCCAGACAGTGCAACAATAATCGACTACAGAAAAAAATAACGCATTGTAAGGGGCCGTTCAGTTTTTACGGCCTGGGGGCCGGCAAAATCTTGTCCTGTGTTCAAAATAATATAGACCCCCCTGCATTTTTCGTGAAAAAAAATGACCCCCCCCCTTTGTCAGACGAAAAAAATTGATGACCCCCCCCCCCCTGCTGAAAAATAACCAAAACCCATATGTCAAATTTACCCGCACGGTTTGGATTTGAACTCCGGTACGCGGCGCACTTTATTCGTGTAGCAGAGATGCCAGTGCACAAACTTCTCAGCCACATCCATGCAAACGTCTGTTAATTAGGACGACTGTAAGGCAATTTTTAACTTCATTTCCATAGACAAATTATGTCCATGGACATTGTATAAAGTAAACTTTATTGGAGTGGTTCGCCAAAGGCAGCCATCTTGTTAAGAGGGTCATGGGCCATTACGTAAAGTCAACTTTATGGTAGTGGGCAGCCGAAGGCGGCCCGCCAGTAAAGATGGTCGATCATGGCCATTGCATGAAGTAAACCTAATTTGAGTGGGCCACCAAAGGCGTCCGCCCATTAAGAGGGTCATGGGTAATACATAAAGTCAATTTATTGTTGTGGGCCGCCGCAGGCGGCCCGCCGGTAAAGAGGGTCGATCATGGCCATGGCATAAAGTGAACTTTATTGTAGGTATTATGTTTTTGAAAATGTGGTGACCCCCCCCTTTCCTACCAGTGAAAAAGTGATGACCCCCCTTCGTGGATTCCAAAATTACGATGACCCCCCCTGGATTTTGCCGGGGCCCCCGGCCGTAAAAACTGAACGGTTCCTAAACCAGAGTAGAACATTTCTATGAGTGAAAGGGCGCAGGTTTAGCAAAATTGCAATTCCCATAGACAAATTCTTACATAACTTTCACTGAGAATTTGATGATCGGTGTTCTTATTATTATTAATAATAGTAAGTGGATAATAGTAAGCCAGTAATAATGGGATTCTGTTAACACGGAATCCAAAGCCCTATCAGAAACCATAATGCCATAACAGGCCGAGAGATTAAACTCAATTTTTTTTCATGGCGTCATTAGTCTACGCGACAAAAATGTTCAAGTGTGGATAAAGCGTTCCACATTTCACTTTAAAAATTTAATGTTAAATCTTGAGATGGCAGTTCGAAGGACGATGGAAAATTTATGATGCGCCTACAGTATAAAAAAACGAGTTGCAATGGTAACCTGTAGTGTACTTACACTGACTTCTTTAGCCACGATCTACTTGAACGATACTTGATTCTTTCGAGTCACTGCTCCCAACTGATGAAGATTCGGGTTTGCTGGGTAGGTTTTGAATTTGCTATATGTCCTCAAACCACTCCCAAGACAAGAATGATGACGTTATTAGTGCTGCAAACAATTGAACAAGAAAGGCTAATTTGCCAGTAGTGCCAAGTTGTTTTACCCCCTCGTTCGATCAATAACTCCTGCGTATCATGTGATCTGTCAAATCGCTCAAATGTTACAACATGGAGGTCCGATAGTTGTAATTGGTGTCACGACACTCCGGATTTAAATAAAAATATAGGTTCAAATAAAGTTGGACCGAAATCGACCTTTCCCAAAACCGACCCGTAGAGGACAGCTCGACGATGCTCACATAAGTTTATATGTGCAATATACCCTCTAGTATCGAATGAAGAAAATATCCACATTAGTTTCTAACACTGTTTCAAACTATATAATGTGGTTTTATCCCTACGTCTCTATTTTCTTGACGTGTCATGCATTTTTACTCATCTAGACGATTTTAGTCTCATTGTTAGACGATACTTTGTAATCTGACTAAACTATCGATAGACTTCCCTAATATCGAACATTTTCGACGTGTGACCTTAACGGGGAACAGCCAGGGATGAAATGTTACATCGATTGCGTCGAATATGGACCATAACATCAGCATTTCTAATTTATACTAGAAAATATCCGATATTGTCCGCATGTACAAAATTGGGCTTTAGTAGATATGGCCTGTACATTCGACCGGGCCAAAAGCTGACCCTGGCCAAAAACCACCATTGTGTTAAAAACATTACAGAAAGACCGTTCGTTCCCTTCATGAAATGTTTAACTACCTATATTTTGAATGAATGATGTGTAGCAGATTTATAGGTTTGTGTTAACCTGAGGATGATTTCGGCGCGAGACCAGTGGAAGACACTCTGTGAAAGGTGGCGGCCAACCCGTCTACGGCAATGGGATTTCAATGGTGACATCCCCTACGCAGGACTGGCACTCGTATATAATCGTTGCCATGGCCGAGCAAACAAAGCTAAATCACAACAAAAAGGGTAATGATATCAAAGCAATTAAAATGTTTGCACTCTTAATAATCAACGAACATTAACTTTATGGCACTGAGCCCTGATAATAGGCGGGGGCCTCGGTTAATACATTATATCAATAAACAATACGGTTCTCCCGGGGATTTATTTGGTTTTGATACATTTCTTGACTCCGATATAATAGAGTATTCGCTTGCGTGCATCGGGGTTCCTTAGCTGATCCCGTTGTCTAAAGCAAATCTGGAGCAAAAGTCAAGTTCATCGTCAGGATGATGGTTTTGATGCATCTTTGTTACTATTTGGTATGCGACGGGACCTCCCAGGTGTCTGGTTCTAAATGTCACTGTTTTCACTTCGGTACAGACATCCGTAGTGACAACGGCATGCAGTGCCAGACATTAAAGCATTTTAAGTAAGAGAAGTCAAAAGTTTAAATTTGCACAGACTAATGTTGATAACCTACGTAACATATCGATTGAAGATAAGCTTACAGTCAACATAATCAGGTCATGTTTACTTCAACGACCAACGTAACGAAAACATTTTACAACGGAACTTCCTTCTTCTAGTAAGGGAGATTTCAATTATTATGAGAAGGGTGGTAGGCTGGGGGAATTTGGCTGTAGCTTTTACAACATTCCCTTAGGGGAGGGTCACATTTTGCAAATTTAGCCTTGGGGAGTGCCACATCTTCGTTTGCCAATTTTGTACTTACGAACATAGGGTAAATAAGGAAGTCTATTTTGCGAAGCGGTTACGTTCATACACTTATTTAAAGCTTTACTAGGGGGAGTCATGGATTCACGAATTGAGCAAGGAGGGGATCACATTTTACTAGATTTATTGCTACTAATTTTGCCATGCCCACCCCTCGAAATAAATGAAAGCTCCCTTGGCATACACATAATTGTCTCTGTATTGTTTGAAAACATCACACCACCGTTATACACCGCCTGTACACGTACGATTTGTTCGAAGAAAAACTTAAATTAAAATGGTTCGTATCACAATAGACCGAGCTTTTGCTTTAGAAAACTTTGAAAATAGTTTTCCAATGAAATGAAAGAGGACAAGATCATTGAAATCATCAATATGTTCCAACGGCAAAGGCGACTGTGACAGTTCAACACATCGATTGAAGATAAGGTCGACTTCATCATGTGATCATAAAGACAGTCAAAACGTTATCTTTTTTGAATTGTTGTTGTCGCTTTTGCCACAATTATCGTATTTATCAGAGCCAGTGCATGATGGCCCTTTGACGTCAAAACGTAATGGTGACAGAATCAAGACTTGTAAGCAAAGGTACAAAATGTACAATTTACATTTAATGCCATATATCGATCTCACTGACTTGTATACTGCAGTGAAGCGGGAGCAGACAATATACTTGCCCTTCGCCCTTTTATTCTCACTGGTTTACGATTGCACCCGCAGTTTGCTCAGACTTCCGAAAAACTGAGTTACTGAACAAAGTAAAATGTGGTCATAGATTATACATTCCCCGTTCATGGTCTATTCATGTTTTTACACGTATATCCCGTAAATATAAGTTGTTCATGGTGACCTTCGACAAATATACAATAGAGCTAGGCTCCTCTTTTGACACACCACTAACGGTGTGGAGAAGAAAGAGTCATTGCGTTTCTTGCAAAGAAAGATATGACAAAAACAACTTCATTGCGGCGAACTTGTATTTCAAGTTTTCGTTTTCGTTTACCCAGGAACGGTATGAATCAAACAGGAAGGCATAGGGCGACAACAAACTATATCGATGTCATGACACATGAGACGTTTATGTATGACCTTTTAACTGGTCTTCGTGACACACAGTGAAGTTTTGCTGTGTAAAATTCAATCCAAGATAGCACCGTGACGTCACAGATCAACATATTTTCAGTAGATAAAAAATCTTTAGAAGATAGCACGGTAACGAAAACATTAAAACATATAGTATAACGACAATGCCTGATGACAGATAGCTCAAAATACGATAATAGCTCATACCTTAGTTGAACATATTGACAAACATCTTTAAGGTAGTTCGAGCCTCGAAAGTGAAAGAATAAGGCCTAAACTTTTGCTCATTCAATTATTAAAACAAGAATATTCAGCGGCCATCGCGCAAAGTTTAGTACTAGAGAAACAATTTCCCTAACATTTACCGATATCTTAAATTCAAAATGGCCGTCATTACTGTGTTAACTTTATGAAGAGAAATAGCGTTGTCGTTTTTCGGAAAACTAAGTCCGTCAAATTTTCGCATTCTGGGAGCTTTACAATGATCTTCCATAAGTGGTAGATCAGAAAAAAATTGTAGTTATTTGAGAGTAAGCTTATTTGAGAGTCCGGTTCGTTAATGTGAAATCTCCCATCCAAGGCATTAATCACACCGACGTACACACGTTTGCCCCGTTGTCTAAGACACTGGAAAAGAAATTGAAGTAAATTTCCTTTGTGCTTCTACTTTCACAGACAAAATTGGAAACAATGAAAACATCACTAAAATTATAAATTGAAGATATTGCTGATTAAAAGAAAACTAGTACATTTCCCTTTTCACTCGTTAAGTATATTGAAATACGAGGTATTGACGTAGCAAACACAATAACAGGACGAGATAATTTTACAAAAGCCAAGTATAAGGAAGTGCTCCAGATACACCTGTGACTTTCAAATCTCACTAATAAATGAAGATTCGGCAACACAATTATCGACGTTGTGTTTCCACTATATATACTCTGCAGCTCATCAATGAAGATAAATTGTTTTATTTTGAGCAACCACAGGCAGATTTTCCGCTATTTGAAACTGCGCCCTCTATATTCGCTGATGAATGTTACCTTGATAAATTTAGATCCGATGCCCAGTAAAATCACAGTAAACATCGCTTATTAATTACAACGGAACGATCAACAGAGGACACGAGGATTTTTGCAGACCAAATGTATCTTGCGGATCAGTTTTTTAATGTATTACAATTTTAAGTGATCAAATAGATATTAGTCTAACTTAGCTACAGGGCATTTTCGGCTCTGCACAAGCTAAGGCCAAAGTAAGTAAATTCTTTGTTTTGCGTCCGCGCGCGCTTAGGTTTTGGAGGTTTTTCGGAAAAAAAACACAAACTTTCCTTTCAAAATTTCGCCGTTGATGGCGCTATTTTATCGCAAAAACAAGTCGTTGCTTTTAACTTTGCGACGAAAGACTCCTTTACGGCAGTCAGATTTCACTAAAGGACCATGCGGTGACGTAAAACAGTACTCTCTACACATTTACACCTGTCGATACTTTCAGCCTTACGCCAGGGCCTCATGTTCTCGCTGTCTGTTGTGGCTTTGTCGTCACGTTAAAAAAGGGATGAAAGTAGGGAATAATCGAAGTTTAAAAACAGGAATCCTTTGCACGGCAACTTGAAGGCATGGTCATTGCGAGCAATCGGGACTTGAACAGATAGAGATTCAGTCGGCCGATTGGACTTGGGTACCACGACTCGGAGAATATGGCAGACGGAAAAATCGGAAAGTGTTGAGGCCTATCCTAGTTAATTGGTCTTTTAGGTTTGCCAAAAATTTGGTTAATTCGTCCATTTTAACTTGAAGCAAAAATAAACCAGTGATCAGTCCTGCAAACGAAAGGCCTTTTACGTACTTTTTTGTTCAGTTTGGGTATGTAAAAGTATATTAGAATCCCTCTATGAAAGTTCAAACTTGTAGTAGCGGACGTAGCTGCTCTTGAAGGAGGTCACACTTTCTTCATTTGCCGTGCTAAGATTTTTATGTCCTTTTGTAGCCATGGTGACCAAGCTTGTACTGCATGTTCGAGTTGTGGTCTCGCAAGTTGCTTGTAAAGACAAAGAATGACATATTTTTTATTTGATCGACAATGATCGTTTGATGAGATCAACATTCTGTTTGCTTTTTGCAAAGTTATCACATTTGCTTGAAGGTTTTAAGGTAGAATGAAGTAGATCATTTTCTTCAGTTGTACGTCCCAGTGAAATATTGTTCATTGAGTATTTATTGAAGGGGTTGTTGTAGCCAATATGCGTCCACAAGTGTTCACTCATATTTTGTAGCTTGTCCAAATCAGCCTGAAGAATTTCAGGATCACTACAATTTCGCAAGGGATGATATGTCTTGGTATTGTCAGTAAATTTTTGAGTTCAGAACTAATTTCACCGCCAGTATGATTGATGTAGATTACAAGGAGTATTGGTCCAAGAACTGAACCCTTTGGGACACCACTTGTGACGTATTCTCCATTCAGATGATGTTCCATTTATGACTACTCGCTGTTTTGTATTTGTCAATCATGCTTTGACCCACTGTAGAATATTTCCATTTATGCCATGATACTTCATCTTTTCAATCAATCTGGGGTCTGGTACTTTGAAAGTGCAAGGAATATAGATGTGAAGCTTCCACCTAAACTTGGAGTGGAGACTGACAATTGCGAAATGCTTTCTTTTATTTGATGGAAAGGAAAGGTGCTGGTTTTACGGATAGTCCCGAGGAAGCTACAGGGAATATTTTGTCAATTATATCATCAATTTCTTCTTCTCTCTGATGCCCCATCTTTCTAAAATCGAATGCGGAGGCTACAAGTTACCATTTCCGTTCGGTGTTTTCTTTCAAAACAGACACCTTTCAGCAAAACTATGACATTCCATCAGAGCACAGGCATTACAGGAAAACTTGAAAACAAACGTAAAAGAACTTGAGGACCAAAGACTGCTACTGTATACTGTTATAGTGTACCCATTCCTCAAACTGTCAAGGCTGTCAAGTTGCTGGGCAATGGTATTGACATGTGGACACTTTGAATGCACAAGAAAGAAATCTAAACCTAATAAGAGAAAAGCAAACGTCAAAGAATGACTGTTTATTTTGATCCATTTGTTATGAAAATGCATACAGTGATCATACAGTGTGTCAGGACTGTGACAGGAGTATTCATGTGGTTTGAGAAAAATTGTCCAATAAAGGCAAACAAATTTTGTGTTAAATTTTCTGTGTGTGTTTTTTTTAGCCGCTTACCCGCGTACCTTTTAGGATTTTGAGTGGACGCAAAACAAAGAATTTACTTACTTTGGCCTAATAGGGCCTAAAGGACATGTCGGTTCGTTATATTGGAATTTTATCATTCCAAATCAATGAATCAACAAGTGGATTTTTCATGCATATAACGAAAATACATAAGTAGGCCTATATAGTAAAATACAGAAACTTGTAGCTAAAATAAACATGTAAGAGAAGTTAACAAAGCGATGGTAAACAGGTAAAATTTCCTGATCAACACAAAAACAGAATAAATTGCATGTAGTACAAAGTACATTTAAATATTTCAGTAAAAACCGTATTATTACCCTTAGCAAGGTATGAAAAATTGAAAAGGTTGGGGTTTTTTTAAAAAAAAGGGAAAGTATTTTATCGTTTCAATTATGAAATTCAATGTCCTTTCGTTTCAGGAACAGATGCAACTAGTCACCCTACTTTCTATATTGCATTATTCTGTATGGCTGAGGAAAATATCCTTGGGAAATTTCCAAAAATGCTATCTCCACTCTCAATCCAGCATTATTTATTTACTTTTGCATATTAATGAGAGAACAAAACGCAATATGCGAAGAGTCCTATTAGCTCGCATAAGGGTACCAAGTAGAGCTATAATCAAATGATGATTCTCCTTAGCAACCCGGGTTAGCAACCAACTGTTTCCAGCGTGATCGCGTGTTGATGTCGTGGACCAGTGACGTCTCGTAGTAACGGTATGAGTCATTCAGTTTCCCACTTGGAGCCGTCCGATCCGTGACTGCGTCGAGTTGTGTCACTTTTTCACTTGCCTAGGGTGTCGAAATTGACAAACCCGGAAGTGTGAGTCACAAGTAGCCGTAGCCGATCACTACACAAACTCAAGGTGGAATGTTTTGGTATTGCACAACTACTATTGTCGATCGATCCCACCAGTACACTGTGACCTGCCTCAAATTATGCGCTTCAAACGTTAGTAAACAGTGCAGGAAAGGACTCTGCCAGGTCGGAAAACGATAAAAGGTAGGCATTTAAACAGTGTACATGGCGTCCAAAGCTGGACTCTCTCGCCCAGGCTCTCGCCATACTCGTAGGGATAGTCCATATCACGGTGGAGGGACCGTGTCCATATATAGCCTAGTGGTTTTTTGACGGTATTATTGATGTGATTTTGACATTGACGACTTTTCGCCCCAAAGTCGATGTCAAAGTCAGCACTTTAAAGACAGAAACCCCGTCATAAAACCACTGGCACAGCTACGGTCTGGGTATGGACCCACAGCTAAAACATTAAACAGGTCCTCTGTTCATGGCAATAGTATCTCCATGATCAGTTGAATACACGGAAATATCCTTAGCTCTACCACCGTCCCTCCACCCACGTGTGTGGAGGGACGGTAGCTCTACAAACGCCGTGGCGCACTTCGAAGTGTTGAACCAAATACCAGCCACAGGTGCGATTTCACTTCCCTTTAAGCTGCCATCATATTGAAAACCTGAGTTAAAATGTGTTACTTATATAGTCATTGAAAGTGTGTTTAATCTCTGTATTTTGACAGCTTGTACTAGCTGCCATTATTAAATACATAAAAGTTGCATCCTCAGACAACCCATGTGATCAGCACTTAATTCCTCTGTCGGCAGGACCATGGTGGTAGCAGTGGTTGAACAAATTAGACATGGAGGTATAGCCATCATGGTTGGACAAATAACTTTACATGTAGCTGCAATAATTGTAGCAGGCAATTGGGTGTCATGCGGCTCGCATCTTGCCCAAAGCTGCGAGCTGCACAACAGAAGCCCAAGCCCCACGGCCAACCAAGGCTACTATTATTGCAGCTACTTTACATACATCTTAAAGGTGCTTTCTGCCACATGTCAAACACAGGTCAGTTTTCCTGTATTGATTCTGAAAAAGCACCTCGGGGACAGACATTCGGACTCTCAAACTTTTACAATTCTCTTCTGATATACCACATGTGGGGGTTCATTTTAAAGCTTTTGGTGAAAGAAAACTTTTCACTGGCTTAGTTTTTCGAAATTCGAAAATTTTTATTTTTCTCCATAGAGTTAACATTGGGATGGCGGCCATTTGAATTTCTAATATCGGTAAATCTTGGGTAATTTGTTTCTCTAGTACCAAAATTTGCATGGTGACCCCCTGTTTTTATTCGTTATTTTGAAAGAGAATGATTGAAAGATCCCTCGAGGAAAGTTAGAGCAAAAGTTTAAGTCTTTCACTTTCGAGGTGCATATTACCTTAAGTGTCATATTCAGCATAGAATGAACACAGAACCAAATCTTGTAACAGGCATATATGTACGGTAATGTTGGTAAAATACATTTTTCAATAATTTTGAAATATGATTTAAAAATGATAGATTGTGCAGCAGATGGCAGAGCAAGAAGAAAGTGGACCAATCAGTGTACATGAACAAAGCAGAAGTCCCGGAAAAGCATGGAAAGCAATCAAGCAGAAACGAAAGTACAAGGAAGTAAAAGTTCAGAATCCAAAAGAACCTAAACAAGAAGGTATTGTTGTTCTGAAGTCTTATAACCTCACTTGCCAAAATTATTCCTGGAAAATTCTACCACTCCTTATCCTTCGATTCCCAAATTCTGGATTGCTTATGAGCCACATAAAATCCGGAAATTAAAGGACATGTTTCGGATGATTGACATACATGTACATGGATAAATTCTTTGCGTTTGGCCACAGGGGCCTCAGGCTGGATAACAAACAAACAAAACAACAAATGGAGTCTAGCAATGTACAGTGAAAAGAAAAGAGAAACAAATAAAAAAAGACAATTTACAAATGTTTAAACAGGAACATTATCAAACAAGTATCACAAACTAAGAAAACTGAGTGACTGAAAAGTGTACGACAAATGTAGAAAGTAGAGCAACTGTGAGATTTTCCATGAATTGCCTTGCTATTGATTGGTCTCCCAAGAGAACGAACGATTTCAATAGCAGAGTTTATAATGCAAAATCACTACCTTTTATCATAGTTACATTAAAGTTTAGGATACATTAAAGTTAACTGGTAAATCCAAATTTCAAGAGGCAGTATAATCAGTCATGTTTACTCATCCACAGTCTCTGTGGATAGAGGGACTGTGACTCATCCAATATCAGCAGCAGCTAGTGCATTATTTGAGAATTGCACATATTTTCATTTTGATTGATTTCAGCCCATAACCATGATGTCTGTATGGACTTCCCTTGTTGTAGGTTTCACTCGTTTCGTATGCGTATCGGACACACACTCTCGCACAGATAAAATGTGTGAAGTGCCGCCAGGTGATGTCCTACTGCATGCTGGGGATTTTACGTCTCATTCAAAAGACGAAGAATTTGAAAAATTCAACAAATGGTTAGGTAGGTTATGTGTACAGTAAGTGCATGCTGCTGTGTTCATGCATTTTGTAAACAAATATGGTGGGTTTCAGTTCAGTGCCACGACTCTGTGTTTGAGACAGTTTTAGCTTCAGCAAACATCTTCTAACTTTCAGCTGTGATTGTTACTAAAAAGCTACATTGTCGATCAAGTGCAATCAACTGTTCAGCTACTGGTCTAGACAGAGTTGTCCTATGCTGGTTTACTGTAACGAATCAATGAGTCGGTGACTTTGAAATGTGTGGTGATACCCAAACTAATTGTTTACATTGTGCATACAATGTGTTTGTCTCGATCCATACGCAGTTGTGGCACTGGATTGAAACCCGCTGTAGAAACTGTTTTTCTTTCGCCTTGCCATACATGCATAACCTGGGTGTGAAAATGAGCCGAGTAGTGACCATTTTCATGCAGTGTCAAACATTTTTGTCTGACTTTCCCTTTCCTTCTTGGAATACCTTGTAATAATTATTGAAGTTTATTTCAGACATTGTATCCATTGGAGCATTACACAAGCAAAAAGAAAAGTAAAACTGAAATGATCAAAAACAGAGATAATGAGTAAATATATAATCACTTGGGAGAGAAAGTCGAGTTAAATTGGTCCCCATAATATCTATGTGCATTTTAACTTTGCAGTATTTTTGCAATAACCTCATAATCTTTCCCCATAGAATTAACGTTTGAATGGAGTACACTCTATTTTGAATTTCAAATATCGGTAACTTTTGGGTTATTTGCTTCCGTCGTACAAGAGCCATACACAGTAGAGTGTTCCGCTCTATTGATTGAACAGAAGCTCTTTTTGGGCATGATTGGTAGCCGATGACAATAATCCTTACAAGAACTGTTGTATAGGCATCATTGTCAGCCAATTACAATAACTTTTACAAGAATCACAAACACTAGAGTGTTCCCCTCTCCGTATGTGCAGAAACTCTTGCAGGTGTCATAGTTAGCCAATGACAATAATTCTTATAAGAAGCCTTCACAGCATCCTTGATAACCAATCAAAATAACTCTTACAGGAACCCTTCCACATCCCCATAAACTTGTGATAGCTGGCAACCATGAACTTGGCCTTGATCCTGCCATGTCCTCTCAACTCAAGGGATTCAGAAAACTGTCTGGTGGGAAACGCAATTTCGACAAGAAAACATTTTTGTCATTTTTGACCAACTGTACATACTTAGAAGATAAGCAGTGGACATTTGTGGCTTCAAGATATATGGTTCTCCTTGGTAAGTTTGATAGCTACATCTGTAAATTATGTATTTTTATGTGAAATTGCAGCATCAATTTGATGATGAGATAGGTGATGTAACTTGGATACTTACTGGTTCCAACTTTTTTTCTGAAGATATAGAAGATGTATCCTCAAATTTCACCGTAACAAGGCAAATTCACTATAACATCAGTGTCTGAAGGTACTGTATTTTCTGTACTGGTGATGGTTCAATCAAAAGATTCAGAGTGTTTGTCAAAAACGCTGATTTTTTTAACACAAGTATACACAGTATGGATGGCAACTGGATTAGTGTAATGTGAATAATGGAAAAGTAGGTGATGTGAAAGGTATACCACATGCAGAGATCACAGAGAAAAGTCTGACTTCTGTTTTTATTTATTTATTTATTTATTTATTTATTTTTGTCTGTGTCAGTTTGTAATTCTCTGTGTATCCTTTTGCATATATCAGGCAGCCAAAGTATCGATCAGGGGCATTCAATTTGAATAGGGGTGCAGATCTGCTGAAAAAATGGGAAAAAATTCCAGACAATGTCGACATCCTGTTGACGCATACCCCACCTGTCGGTAAGTGTAAGCATGTATTAGGGGCATGTCTCTAAAAAGTAAAAAGAAAACGGTAGAACATACAGACAATAGCTGTAATGTTTGACATTTCCAATGATTATTTTTGTTGTGTAAAACAAACACGTCTTCCTCCACCTAAAACACACTGAAATAAAATGGCCTTAGCCTTGTCAACACTATGTAGTTGTATAATATGCAATGTCACACTACAGGGTCATCATCCATGGCTAGGATTTGGTATTGACCTTTTTACACTCATATGTCCATTATTTGAGCTTTTATACTGCTGCATTTTTCATTGCAAATAATTTTTATAAATATATAGAAGTCATTGATGTAAGAAATTTAAAGTGACAAATGATGTATAATTTTAGGAGTAAAACAAGGAAGTATATTGTACAAACAGAGTAAAAAATACGGAAATTACATCAAGTGGAGCTTGACTGTCACATCTTTGAATCATACCATTACAGTACCTGTAGCCATGGTAACAAGATTCACTGTGTGTATTCTTACGCAGGTTATGGAGATGAGTCAGGTGACTGCGGACATGCAGGATGTGTTGAGTTGTTAAACACTGTTCAACAACGCGTCAAACCTAAATATCATGTCTTCGGTCACATCCATGAAGGTTGGTGCAACAAAACTCTTTCTTACTGTAATATGTTGTGACTGAGAAAAGCAAATTATCTTTACTTTGTTGATATTGGAAATTCAACACGGCTGCTATTCTTCTTGCAACTCTGTGAAGAAAAATTGAATTTTCTGTCGTCAAAAAATTATGATGATGACAACAGTTATCTCCACAAGTCTCAAGATGAATCCACACCAAATACAAAAGATTGAAAATGATTGGAACATTGTGCAACTGTCCCTTGAGCACATTCTATCTTTTTTAACCCTTTCACAACAATGGTTTGACCCAAACCTATTATTATCAATGGTGAGAGTGGACCAGTTCACAGGGCATCAGGGGTGAACAAACCTACTTTGGAGTGCAAAGTGCAAAAAAAGTTCGATGTTGCTTTTAAATTGCTAACATAACATGACAGTTATCTGGATTATCATGATTTCAGGGTATGGTATGTACACAGATGATGTCACTACATTCATCAATGCAGCAATATGTACAACACGATACAAACCAGTGAACCAACCAATTGTTTTTGATTTGCCAACGCCATCTCACGGAAAGAGTTGATGATTTGAAATTTGTACATATGGTATTTGTATTTATTGACAATTTTAATTGTATATATAGTATTCAGATTTTGTACTTTTCATGAAAGATTTGCCATCAATAATTTTTGGGCTAATGTGCAGCACTGAATAAGATCTGACCCAATTGGGTAGCTGAATCTTACCAATATAATGAAAACAATACAAATAGACTCCCTAAGTGGCTGTGAATAGTGAAAATGGACCAATCAGAGAAAGAGCTTATTCAAGCTGCACATCAGCAGTAATTTTAATCCACAATCTTGTCATCTATCCACGATTTTACAGATAATTCTTGATACCTTAAATAAGATTTTACCACCTAAGTGAGTCATAAAAATCTCATGTAGTCGACCATATCTTCAGTATCGTGGATTTCTACAGGTAAAACGCATAAGATTAAAGAAAGAGGCAAAAGTAAGTTTTAGGTTGTATAGTACTATAAAGCCAGAAATGGCTAGAAATATGAAAAGATTATTGAGTTCAGCTAGTTTAACGAGCAAACGAAACTTTCTGCCGTGACAGCAATAACATTTGTGCAAAAAAGTATTTGTAGCATCATGATTTCAAACTCTTGCTGTAGTGAGAAGTTGACTTTTTACCCACAGTGCCTTTCAATATTATGTAGTTTGCCACCCCAGCCAAAGACAAACCATTTAAGGTAGAACGCACCTCGGGGACAGACATTCGGACTCTCAAACATTTACAATTCTCTTCTGATATACCACATGTGGGGGTTCATTTTAAAGCTCTTGGTTAAAGAAACTTTCTAGCGGCTTAGTTTTTCGAAATTCGAAAATTTTTATTTTTCTCCATAGAGTTAACACAGGGATGGCGGCCATTTTGAATTTCAAATATCGGTAAATCTTGGGTAATTTGTTTCTCTAGTACCAAAATTTGCAGGGTGACCCCCTATTTTTAATTTTGATTTTGAAAGAGAATGATTGAAAGATTCCTTGAGGAAAGTTAGAGCAAAAGTTTAAGTCTTTCACTTTCGAGGTGCGAACTGCGAGAATTCCACATACAGAAAAAGTATATACATGTATCTTTTTGTGTAGGACCTGAGTGTGCAATTTGTTTAACATTTTCAAAACTAAAAGACAGATTTGTAAGTTTATGTAATATAGCTACTGTAAGACTGTATTTTCTAGATAATCATTTTATTTTCTCTATTCAAGCATTTACAATTATGAATAATATGTTGTACTTTGTCACTATTCCGATGGAATTACATTCCATTCCAGGGTGTAACAAATCTATTCCGTAGGTGGTGGTTCCTGCTGCAGTATGAATGGAAGTCCATCTGACCTGCAAACTAGCTTTCCAGTTCTTTTTCTAAATCAGCTGAATCAGAACTCACTGTCAAGTCAGATGAGTGGCATTGCTTTAGTCTTCAGTCAGTAATTGAAAAGGAATTTTTTTTATTATCAGAAAATCAGAGAAGAGTTTTTTCTCTGCATCTCAGCGTTTCCTTAGCATTGTCATTTACTTGCTTTGAATAGAACAGCTAGTTATGAATATTTCACATTTACTTTGCTGTACTCCATGTCTTTTTCTAAACAGAGTATACATTGTATATGTTCTCAGTATTTTTTCAAAGTTCCCCAGGCCAGTATTATAGTTCTTTGACCAGTTCGATGATGCAGTGCAAACCAGGGTATACAAAGTGTATGTTACGCATAGAACTTTTTAGCCGTAGGGTACACGCAGGGTACGTTAATCATAGAACTTTATGGCAGATTACATCCTGACCTATATTTTCATCGCCAATGGATAGAATATACACAGGGCATTATTTGACATTGTAAATTTGTGTCATTCTTGTATAACAAACTGTTGTACTACACAATATCTTTTGTTGGTTTGAATGTGTATACGGTGTTTGACACAGCCTCAGCAATGCATTGTGGGATAATCGGGAAAAGATCTCTTGAACAACGGTATTGTTGAACAGGGAAAATCATGAATTGATACAATAAACAAGTTTACAGGGTTTCTTTCTGAGGATTCAATGTCAAATATTTAATCATAGCAGGCCGGACTGATTTGGAGACAGTGAAGAAACATTGAAAGAAGGGGTTTGAAGGAAAAATGCATAAGAAAGCTGGGCCTGAAGTTACATATTACAGTTAAACCTGTCTAAACTGAATCATTCAGGGACATAGGTTTTTGGTTTACAGAGGTACTTTTAACATAGGGTTCTATTGGAATGGGAGGGTTCACTTTTGACAGGTTTCCGGTTTAGACAGGGTTCGGTTTAGACAGGTTTCACTGTACTTAAACCATTATTTGACCTTTATTTGAATACAGCAAAAGAGGATCTCACAGCTCAGGAATGTATTTGAACTTTCTTACACATGTAAGAATTAACAGTATTCATATTTATAAGCAATATTCAGGCCATATCAGAAATATTTATTTGGAAAATACAACAATGATTGTGAATTGGTGATGTATTTACCAAAATAAACATTCTTATTTTGACAAAAGTGAACTGGCTGGCCTTACTTTATCGTACACACACATACACACACACACACACAAATGTTAAAATATTGCCAGACTTCACAGCAAATTCTAGGTTATCTTGAAGCCGTTTGCAAGCTCAATATTTCACTTCTTCCTTGAAAATATTTTTTTTTGCGTAGGAGACTTACACTTTCACATGGACAAGTTTCATGACTTATATAAACTAACTTGGCTGAATTCAATCCTGTATTCCTCATTACACACAGACTCGCATTGTACGGACCACTTGCCGAATTCCTGCTGTATTAAAGGTTGAACGCACCTCGGCTAAAAACATCTAGATTCACAGATTTTTCCCAAACTATTCTACTCTACCACTGGTGAAGGCTCAATTTTAAACTCTTGGAGTAAGAAATATTTTTCACCGTCTGAGTCTTTTCAAATTTGAAAATGTTATTTTCTCCATAGAGTCAACATAGGGATGGCAGCCATTTTGAATTCTAAATATCAGTAAATGTTAGGTAATTTGTTTCTCTAGTACCAAAATTTGCACTGTGACCCTATATTGTTTTTCTTAATTTGGCGAGGGAATGGCTGGAAGTTTTTCTGAGGAAAGGTTTAGCAAAAGTTTTAATATTTCAGTTTTGAGGTGCATGATACCTTAACCTAACAACCCATTCATAATTTGCTTTCACAATACATACACCTCCAACCTAAAGGTCATCCGACATAAAGTACAAATTGATTTGATTTGTGCTCCCTTTATTATCATTAAATAAAATCATCAGATTAATTTTACTATTGAATAAATTACAAAACATGTTTATAAACCGTGTGAGATATTGCCAAACATAACCTAGATCATCGGCACAAGTCTGTGCCGCATGTTCTTGTCTTGGATGGAGATCTGATTTTGCATCAAACAAATTCTAGACGACTTTGTGAAAAAGGAGTATCTTACATATATACTGATGAAAATGTATTTGCTTTAGCACAAAGTTAATGACAATGCCATCAAAAGTGACGATGTTGTCCTTGAGCTAGTCAACGTTGAGGGCGTTATCATGTTCTCCTTGTGCCCATTTCACATTTCACAAATAAATAGCATTACAAATCATGTATGTGTATATGAGGCTACATGTACATAAAGCAAGATCTGAAAGAAGTGCTGAAAATTACGTAAGCAGAGAAAAAATTTCAGCTTCAATGCTTTTCAGTGTACATGAATGTAAAGACAGAAAATTACTATGCAGTACAAATCCACAGTTGCTTCTTAATGCATATACGTATTTTATAATATGGTTTCAGTTAGTACTAAATTTGGAAGACCAATTTTCTACTTAACCGTTTTGTCAAGTAAAATAAATCTGATAAAATTGCTACAGTACTGGAAAGTGTACGCCTATATCAGAAAAAAGATGTGGAACAAGTGTTTCCATGGAAAGTGTACACCTATATTGACAAAAGATACCAGAAAAACATTTCCAATGTCATTATTCCCACCAGTAAAGTCAATACAGGTACATGGGAATTGCTGGATTTCAAGAACGTACATACATAGGTTCTGCCGATACTCAATGATTCTTATCCGGAATAAAAAGGTGTTCTACAGACAAGGCACACCAAAGAGACAGCATGATGTCTGTAGTAACAAACCCCAATGTACAAACGCATATGGAAATACACAATCATATTTCTATGAGCATTTGTGCACATGGTTTTGTTTGTACCGTGGTCAATTCAAATTCCAGGTTTCAGTCAGGAAGCAATATTTTCGATTTAACCATTCCTTCCAGTAAAATGATATGAATTTGAAACCATAAATACAGTACTGCATGGTATAATTATATTTCACAAAAAGAGATGTGATGTTTCATTTCAAATATCATGGTGTTCACCAATGCAGCATGTATGTTTAGTACTGATGTGACTCGAAATAAAGATGATCTTGACAGAAAACGTTTAAAAGGCTCACAAGCATGAGGAAAAGACACAAGATTAAACTGCTTTGCAAACAAATTACACGCAATTTCTTGGTTTAAGGTAGAATGCGCCTCAGGGACAGATATCCAGACTCTCAAACTTTTACAATTATTTTCTGACCTACCACTTGTGGGGGCTCATATTAAAGCTATTAGTGTGAGAAAAATATTCACCATCCTAGTTTTTTGAAAATCAAGAATTTCTTCCATAGAGTTAACACAGGGATGGTAGCCATTTTGAATTTTAAACATCAGTAATGGTCAATTTGTTTCTCTTATATCAAAATTTGCAAAGTAACCCCTGATTTTATCCTTGATTTTGAAAGAGAATACTCAAAAGATTCATTGCGGAAAATTTGAGCAAAAGTTTAAGTCTTTCACTTCTGAGGCGCATACTACCTTCACCATTCTGATATTCCTTTTTAAAATATCGGCCACCATAAAAAATTACAAGTTGCCTGGTCTTTGCAAAGCTCACAACTAAGTCTGAGCAGACTTACAGCTAAAAGATGAGCCTTGAACTTTTCATATGATTTTGAGGAAAACCCTCTATTTCAGGAATTATGTGTCTTGAAACACAAAATTTTGAAGTTTTGCTTAAACTTTTCTCAAGGTAACTTTATATCCTTTTTTCTGAAATCAAAAGTCAAAATCTGGAAGTAACCAAGTAAATTTTGGTACTAGAGAAACAAATTATCTTACACATGAAAATATTTGAAATTCAAAGTAGCCTCTACAATGGTTAATGTAATGGGGAAACTTAAACCCTTTCACCACCATGGTTTAGCCCAAACCCATTGTTATCAATAATGAATGTGGACCTGTTTACTGGGAATTGGGGGTGAACAGGTTAAAGTTTTGATTTTCATAAAGAAAGAAGGTGGAAGCTTCATCAGCTCCACAGCCCGTAAAATGATTCTACAGAAAAGGCAGACATTAACAAAGTATTGAAAAAATGTTTGGGTCTAAATGATTGTCCTAGAGAGTGAATTCTACCAGAAGTTTTTACAAACTTTTTTCAGTTCTGAGAGAAGTTAGATTGTTTTGCATTCTGTTTTGTGCACTTTGCTTTTTAACTGTCAAGAGCACATGAATTTTTGTTTTATCAAGGTGCTGCTTCATGAATAAATATCATCTTTTCAACACAAAAAGGGAAAATGAACTCCCCGCAAACACATTGCCTGTTCAAGTTTTTGTAAGTCACCATAGAGGGCGCTCGACAAATTTGAAGAGCGATTCACTCTGCTAATGAAATTACATCTTCATTCCTAATGAGGATTTCCCACCATCAAGGCCAAATGCAAACATCAAAAGCAATGTATTTCCTATTCCCAGTATACATATTTAACACACATTTTAAAATATAAGCTCTACACTACTATATAAATGAAATTAACCAATGCACTCTACCTTTTGTGTTTACAAAGATCTTAAAGAAAAATGTTGAAATATATCAGATAAATTTCCATGCTTTCTATACATCTTCTTCACTTTTATAAAATCATTTTTTTTATAAATTTGATAATTTAAAGAAATAAACAGGCTAAGTTTGCTGGAAAAAATTAAAAGAAAATTTCAACTATATCACTCATTATTCCTTATTTTGGTGCATTTTCAATAAATTATATATGTTTTTTGGTGTTCTAAAAGAGGTTACAGGTTGGTACACTGTGCACATTTTTTTATAAAAATCAAAAGCGACTATATAAAATCACAATACACATATTTTTTTTTCCAGAAACAGTTCTGAAATCTACCATAAAAGTAACAATACCTAAACTAAATTAAGCACTGACATAAAATCATCCGACCCGTTTCATGCAATCCTATTCCACTGTGAAATCTGTTAGCTTGACTGAAACAACCATATAGTGACATGCATTTATATATTATTTAAATTGTTTTCTTTCTATCGTATACACTGCATATTTTCAAATATACTTTTAAACCAAAAATATTTTGAAGCATGCATTAAAATATTTCAGTAGAAACTCTTCTGATAGAGTTGTCTGTCGTTGCACATCAAAAGGAAACTACAGTTTTTGATTTTTCGTTTCGTTGCATTGATGTTAACCCCTCTACCACAATGGTTCGGCCCAAACTCAATGTTATCAATGGTGATTGTGGACCTGTTTACAGAAAATGGCGGTGATAATGCTGATTGTACTTTCTTTGGTGTATTTGCTCAAACACTTCATAGCAGGTTTGAAGCTTGAGGAGAAATAAACGTGAAATTGACTGCGGCAGAGGATACACTAACTTTCTATGCAAATGTTGGATTTCAATATGGGTACTGTATCCATATGCCATTTGCTGATTGGAGGAAAGAGAACAGAACAAACATACGTGATTGTAGTATTTATGCAAATTATATGAACAAAAATGGCATTGACGGGCTTAGAACTTGTTCCTTAAAATCCATTATTAAATACTTTTACTGTTTTGACGTCACTGTAGCAGTTCTGTTATGAACTAAAATTACTTTGGTATGATAAAAGGAACTAGTAAGATGATATGCTGGATATCAAGATAGACAGTTTTTATATTCTCATCAAAATAAATTAATAATTTTGTTCATAATAAGTTATGATATTATATATTAGTGTTGTGTGTAAAAGCTCTTCAAGTCGCCAATTCTCAAAATCGGCTGATTGGTTGCCCCCGAAAATACTGAATCTGCAGCCGCATTGAATAACAAACTCAATATGTGATGACATCAATGACCTTTGACCCTGTTCCAATTGTTTGCTCAACCATGAATAACTCAATATGTGATGACATCGATGACCCTTGACCCTATTCCATTTGATTCCTTATCAGAGATTTGAATTGCAGACTGTAGTCTCTCCTGGTGCAAGGCAGACAGTGGAGTAGAGTCATGATGAACAATCAACCACACATCATCTGTCAATATGAAGAAACAAAGCTTTAGATGCGGAATGGAATATAAATTTCTGTATTACAAACAAGATTTGCACATGTGCCCATTTATGAAACTGCGGGATTTTAGTTCATTTTTTACAAAAAAATAATGCAATGGTGAAACTTGTTTCTTTAATACAGCATGTGAGGCTTGTCTGTTGCAGAAATATAATAGGCGACTTGTTTGAAACAGGAACTATGGGTTAAACTTATTAAGAACAGAACAGAACAGGGTAATTGTTACAGAACAGGGTATATTTGTTGCAGAAATTATGGATAGCATTGTTTGTTTCACAATTATGTTTCTTATAGAAATTGAACTTGTTCTTAACAGAACATATCAAAACGTGTTTGTTATACTAGTGAAATTTAATTATAGAATTTATTGTCATATAATTATGGGTGAGAGTTGTTTGTTTTAAAGAATATGGCCGAAATATATTTGTTACACAGATAAGTGAAGTACGTTTTTCCAGAAACTATGGAACAAATCATGAATGAATTTTGTTTGACATGTCTGTTACTGACACTATCAGTGAAAACTTTTTGGGAAATTAAGCATGTATGATATACTTTACTAAAAGGAAAATACCGTATAGAACTTGCTCAATGCAAAAGTTGTTTGCAAGAAACTTCAGTTTTGATGCTATGGACAGAAAATAAAAACATTCTAAGATCAAATCAATGGATGGAAACACCTACTGTCGTTGATTTTCTTGCCAACGTAACACTTGAGTGGCCTCTTTGGCAAATTCAGCGAGCTTGCCAGCGAATAGAGCCTTAGGATCCAAGGGCACGACACGGGCCCTGGCTTTAAGCTCGTCAGTTAATTGGACCGAAGGGCGATTTAGAAACGCATCACGCTCCAATAACTGTAGCATAGCATGACTACGAACGGAAAACTCGAGTCCATGCACGAGGGTGTTTCCCACGGCTCGAGTCAAATCCAAAAATTGGTCTGGGTGATCAGTGGACTCGGCAATACGTACCAATTGAGCAACGAGCCAGTCCAAATGAGAGAGCGTCCTTACTGTCGCATTGACAGACTGACCTACTACTTGCAATAAAGCGCGGTCAATCGTGACAGATTTAAACGAACCAGCTTGATTATCCACCTTACCGGCATCTGCATCCAATTTAGGGAGGCCGGCTGTGAATAATGAGTCATGCGTCTTATATCTTTTATTGCGCATGAGGTGGGACGCTGCCGGTAACTTACCAATAGGTAATGGCAGGGTGTTAGCATTGTTCCCCGCAATCTCGTTCTGAACTTTCGTTATTGCGGTTTTAAGCGCGAGAGAGTTAGGCAAAGAACGAGGTTCGGTCTGTTTCTCTGTTGGGTTGACATACGACAACACGTGAGATTCAGGCCGAGGTGGCGGGGGAGGTGGAGGACACTCCTCCCCAAATGTCTCATAGATATATCCGTAACAACGACGGAAATAACTGTCTGATGTCTTTTCAACGGTATCCTCGACATAAGACTGCGATTCCTCTGCGTCCCCTTCCCCTCGAGTTGACCTAGCATCGCTGGCAACTGATTGGGGTGCGGCTGCGTCGGACTCGTGACTGTCCAATTCGCCATCCTCAGAGGGAGCGTGGACGGACACACTGTCAAGGTCGACGCCAATATCACGAGAGTGCGACGTGGGCAGTAAGCCATCCTCGCTTTCTTCATCGCTTGACGCTTGGGTCG
>NC_091929.1:41758243-41803243 GCF_041260155.1 Ptychodera flava
TACACACATACCACTACAGGCTGTATGTACAAGTTGTAGACTTGACATTGACAGGTACTGTATTTTTATGTACAAAAAAAATTCTGGATAATTCATCATTTTTGTTGACAAATGTCTGTTGACAATTATGAATTCAGTCCCTGATTAAAATTCCGTTGCCGACTGTATCATCGGACATATTACACACATACCACTACAGGCTGTATGTACAAGTTGTAGACTTGACATTGACAGGTACTGTATTTTTATGTACAAAAAAAATTCTGGATAATCATTAAACATTGACAGGTGCACTGCAGATTTACCAGTGATGATTCTAAAACTTGAAAATGGTAATTAAAAACACACAAGAAAGACAGCAATTTTTAAGAGAAGCATCGCGAACTTTGGGTTCAACAATGGAATGACATATAAGGAAAGTGGATGAAGAATTCACCCCCCCCCCCCGCGCACCCCCCCCCCAAGAAAAAAGTACAAGGCAACAATTTGCAAAGAAAGGAGATTGATAATGAAAAGAAAGTAGCTTACCTAACTTGCTTACTAGTTCCGCTAAGTCTGCAGGTCCACCTCCATGGAGACATTCCACAGCTTCTGCCACTTCCAGAGCATTGCCGATGGCATATCCGATGGGACTATCCATCTGAGTCAGCAATGCCACTGTCTTTATTCCCAGTCCGTTGCTGGATTTCACCTGAAACAGGATGTACACAATCCGCAATTATGAACACAATTTGGACTCAGTATAAGTCTGTGAATAAAGTAGTTATCTCAACAGTTTTTTGTGAAAGCCATGCTGTAGAGTTATCATGATGTACTGGTGTTATCCCTGAAACTTAACCCTTTGAACGCTACATTTTTTCACACCAAAATTTTGGTGCAACCATCTACTAATTTTTCTGTAATTTTTGGATAATTTTGGACTAATTGGATATCTGTTTTGACTGACTTCAGTTTTGATCAAAATTTCGGGGAAGATCTTGAAAAATGTCATCTGATCTGAAAAAAATTGTCTGTAATATATTTTACGAAGGGGAAAAAATTGACTTTGGCACTCAAAGGGTTAACGGTTATGTTCATCCCACACACATGCTTATAATTATAGCATTCATACCATTTGGCAAAAATGTTATTGCATTGTACATTTGCCATCATCTCAGCCAAACTGTTTTATAAAAATAGGGCCATAAAGTCCTGAAGCTACAATAGACATGGATACAAAATTAAGTATTTCCTGACTGTATGAAATTATCTCACTTTAATAGGTCATCCTAGGGACTTGTAAACCAAATGTTAAAGCTGTCTGACCAGCGGTTTTGAAAAAACAAGCAACTCAACAGTTGACAGAGCTCTGCTGTGTAATATGTAGAGAATAACCTTTTGTGACACATGTATTGATGAAGAAGGTGGATATCTTTCATTAACATTGTAAGTGAGTTCTGTTGAATAAGTTGAGACTGTACATACTCAGAGAAAGCACACTGAAGAGACAAATGTTTGAAACTTAAAGGGGAAGTTCACCAAGGATGATTTTTACATATGTGGTAGCTCTGTGGTCACTTACCCAGGAAAAACTATTTTCACCATTTATAACTCCGTGATTTTTTACAAAAAAATGTTTAAAATAGTACAGGAAATTGCCCATGTAATTTGAATCATGGGAAAAAAAGCTCCAAGCTTGGAGCTTGCATAATGTGATATGGAAGGGACCATCTCCGGACGGGTATGGCCCCCACATTGTCCACTCACAGTAACACAGTGGTAAACAGCAACACAAAATCTGACAGTGGACAGTTTATTAAAAGTGAATCATCTTGTATGCAAGGATACTCAGTATAAACAAAAGTTATGTAAATACGCACAGACTTGTTTAAGCATGGATGAGTGGACAATGCCATACCATGGAATAATGGTCCCTTCCATATCACATTATGCAAGCTCTAAGCTTGGCGCTTTTTTCCCATGATTCAAATTACATGGGCAACTTCCTGTACTATTTCTATCGGTTTTTGTAAAAAATCTTGCGAGTTATAAATGGCGAAAATAGCTTTTCCGGGGTAAGTGACCACAAAGCTAGCACATATGTAAAAATCATCCTTGGTGAACTTCCCCTTTAAGAAGTTCAAGGTCATCAAAAGCATTATAAGGAATCATGTAACTTTCATTGCACTGTTTACACAGATTGCACAATTGCTATAAATAGCACATGAGGAATCTTACAGCCAAGCTTTACCATAAAAACCCTATCACTTTGACCACTCTTTTAATTGACCACTCTATTTTTTTCCTCAAAAAGTAATTTTATTTTATCCTTACCAAGTCAACCATAAAAGGAAATTAGAACTTTCTCTATCTCTATCTCTATTGACTATTTTGAGCAATTTCGTTTAGATAACATACAGGGCACAATAAATGACGGTTCAGAATATGTCAAAGTTGGGATTCAGGAAAGTTGCCTTTACATGTTTTAATCCTCCAAGATGGTAAGCATTTCACTATGAACTGTCAAAAAAGGTTGAACTTTCTGATAATTCTACATAAAAATTATTTTGGCTTTGATGATTTCCTAATTAATTCAATTATTTAAAATCATATTAATTATTTTTTTCTGGGTGAATTGATAGGGTTTATACAGTACAAGAATTACATACAATGCAAGTCAAATTTTGACCAAAAATGACAAAAAAATTCCTTAAAAATATACATTTGCATATTTCATCACAATTTGAACAAATCCAAGTTGGGTTGTCCCTAGGGACCTGTATACCAAATAACAAAGCTGTCTGACCAGCGGTTATGAAGAAGAAGATTTTTTATCAAAAACACCTTTTTTGGCATTAATTTGCCTATTTTCAACAATATCAAAAAATTAAAAAAACAGTTTCTCAAAATCATATTTTTAATCTACACAACAAATATCAAATCAGTAAGTACTGCGGTTCTCAAGATATTTGAGTGGACGGACGCCTCACAAACGGACATACATACATACATACATACATACATACATACATACATACATACATACATACATACATACATACATACATACAGACTGACGATGGACGCCGGACGGATACCCATCCCAATAGCTTCTATAGACTATAGTCTATAGTAGCTAAAAATAAATCTCACACGTTATAACTTCACAAAACACAATTGTAAATTATGCCATTTGACTATAAAGAATTTTTCAATTAGTAGAAATCAATAGGTCGGAATAAATTGTTTTGGTGTCTGCTAAAAGTAAGGGTACTTTAATTACCATTCATAAGGGACAATATCTTTAAAATTGCAACATTTTTTCCTATCATTGTGAATGCTCAAGATGAGCCAGTTTGTTCTCTTTCTTTGGTTACTATGGTAACAAAATGTCAGACAAATGATTACTTGTTGCCATAATGATTGAATTGAAGTTTTCAAAAGATATCAATGCATGTCCTCACCAAGCTTTCAGCCAATAGCCTGGCTTCTTTCTCTGTCTTCATGAAGGCTGCCTTGCCACACTTCACATCTAATACCAACGCTGATAGGCTCTCCGCTGCCTTCTTACAGATTATTGAACCTAGGATCAGTGGAGGAAACAAACAACAGACATCCAATAAAACAGTTATATTTTTCGCCATCTATAATCACACTGAGTCTTGTCTTTGCCTATATTCTTGTAAAAAAAAGATTTGTAATGTATTCCTTCAAATGAAATGAAAAAAAAAACTCACTTGAAATGAGTGGAATGGATTCCACTGTTCCAGATATATCCCTTGTTGCATACATAGTCTTGTCAGCTGGGACAAGACCAGCAGTCTGTCCAACTATGAAACACCCAACTTTCTCCAGGATGTCTTGCATTCTTTCCTTGGAACAGTTGACTGTAAATCCTGGAATTGCCTCAAGTTTATCCAATGTCCCTCCAGTAAATCCAAGTCCTCTTCCGGAAATCATCGGTACCTGGGTTGGTTTGATAGCAATATTACATGCATGTTTAATCTTAGAGACACAATTGAACTTTAACTCGTTCAACACAAACTATTGATTTTTGAACCTATAGATAGGTACAGACTTTCTTAAACATGTGATTTGTTGTGGTAAACAGTTATAAATTGAATGCTTTCATAAGACCTAAATGTTTAGTGATAGGACATCAAATAAATTGTAAGTTATATAATTTAACCATATCATTAATAAAGAATCTGAGGTCGATTTCAAAGCTTTTAAGGGGGTGTCAGTACCAAATTTCATTATTTGAGATTATTTCACCCTCTGAGAGTGGTAAATATAAAATTCAGCATGGCCCAGCTTTCATATAACTCATAAACCATGCAATATTTCATCCCCTCATGTTAGCAAACATCAAGTGGGACAACAGTGTGAACTAGCGCCCTCAATCATGTCATGTCAACAGATATCAAGTGGTTGCTAGGAAACACCTGATATGCCCAAGTTATCTGAATTACACAAACCCTTCAGCATAGTTGGCTTGTCTCCACAGTCCTTAACTCTGTTCACCCAGTTTAAGTATCATATTTACATCAATGGAGACCGTTGTCTAGACCCTATTCATTGCTTACAGCCTCGGTGGCTCCGACCCCGGAGGCATGGAGGCCGTAAGGGACGTATGGGTTCATGGCAATCGAGACAGATAATTGTCACACAACTAGGAATGTGGGCAAATATATTCTTGTATATTTAGAATCTAGCTTAGGTTTTGGCTTGAAAACACTTGCTACGTACATCCTAAATTGCACTGGATATAAAGATCATGTTTCATCAACAAACCACTTTCTGTAATGATCAAAACTTCACAAGAATTTGTATAACTGCGACACTCACAACAAATGGTTGATAGTGTTGAAGTTTAAAGGTATACAGTCACCTGTAATCTAAATATGCCCATATATGGTCAAAGGGGCGTTCCTTGGTATTCAAAATGCCCATGTGAGGGCGCTGTTTTTTTTAAGGGTGACATGTGCCTTTAAACAGAAAGTGTTACATAATGTCAAATGATAGTGCACATATCAGACCATTATAAAGGTGGATCCCCTCCATAAATCTAATTAAATACATTACAGTTTTTTTATATTTGTCAATCATATTACAGTCTTTGCTCTAACATGAAAATAATACATTTTTGTATTGTTTTAGATAATGTTATTGAACTCATCGTTTCATCCTCGGTATGTTCTAGCTCCCTCGACACAAAATAAAAAGTATCCATAAATCACAAGGTTGTGTTTTGGGCTGTCATTTATCTTGGTACAGAATTCCAAAAGAGGGTGAAGCATATTTTTCACACTGGAACATTTAAATTGCTGACTGCATCACAGAATGTAAACTTGGCATCAGAATTTTTCCTGTGATACAGATTCACCTTGTATGAAAATGACCTTGTAAGTTTTCATCAAATTTAGTTTTGAGAAAATTTGAAATATATCATGCGTAGAGAAGCTCATATAGAAGAGTACTGTGGACTTCTCACCTCTACGAGTTCAAATCCTAGAGAAGGTAAATACGACACGTGGCAGAGAATGTAGGTAGAATCAACTAGGGGACATTCCAACTCTTGATTTTTACAATATATCTGATCCACCACTTGTGCATATTCATTTTGAAGCTCTTGCAGTAAATGAAGCCTTCACTGCCTTATATTTGTGACAATTTTAAATTTTATAGAGTTCACGCCGAGATGGCAGCCATTTTGAATTTTCAATGTTTTTTGAATTTAAATTTATGTAATGTATCTTTCTTGTACCAAAATTTACTGAGTGCTTGAATTTTTATTCTTAATTTTGAAAGAGAACGGTTTGAAGTTTCCTTGAGCAAAGTCTGGGAGACAGTTTGTTTCAGGTTTGAGGCACACCTACACACGTACTGTCTTCAATGATTTCCACAAAGAGTTTCCATATACATGACACAAATTTTAACATTTTCACGTTTTTGTCTATGCAATGATGAATAAAAAATGTCACCAAAAAACTTTGATTGTTTATGTAATGGACAGAAATCCATATACAATGCAAAAGGAATGTAATTATTTACATAATAAGTACCAGTTTCCACAAACAATTCTATTGAAAATGCAAATTTGTATGAATATTTAATTCCAAATGAAAGCTAGAGGGATGAAGTCGCAGTTTTATGTCATAATTTTCTTGTCAAAATATAAATACCATCATAAAATCAACTCAAATCATGTCAATATAAAATGGAATAATAAGCAACCTAGCTGCAGTGTACACAAAAAGGCAATCTTTAGCATGGTAACAGCTGGCAGACAGAAGCGTGTACATGTACTGTATTGTATCAGTGTTGACACCAGATTCAATATGCAATTCTCTCTTTTTCACCATGGTCTCGTCACGATATGCAGCAGAGACGTTAGTGTACAGTGTGCATGTGCCATGCATGTACATCAGGCTCATGAGAATTTTTCAGTATGCAAAACAATACAGCTAATTAACTTTCCCATTCATAAAACTGGTACATTTGATCATAAGGTAAAATTAATTAAATTCTTTGTTTTGCGTCCACTCTAAATGGGAAAAGGTACGCGTCTAGGCGGCTAAAAAACACAAACAAGAAAATTAACACGATGTAATTTTATTGCAGCAAATAAAAAATTGTAACAAAATTTTAGTTCAGAAAAGCTAAGCGGTCATGTCCTAAAATTTCCTATTCAAATACACTGTGTGTGTTTTTCATGGAAACTTAAAAACCTACGCGGGTGGGGACGCAAAGCAAAGAATTTAATTACTTTGGCATAAGGTAAAATTACACACTGAGCTGCTACAGAGATGTGTAAATCCCTCAATTATCTCCTGAAGTTCCTTAAACTCAGCATAATTAAATAAACAAGATTAAGGATGAAGACTTGAGGTGTTCTCCCCAGAGCAATTAAAGCATAGTGGCCACTGCTCTTTAATTTTGATAAAACAATAGAAATCATTACCATAACAATAATTAGTGTTATGCAAATTAGCCACTTGCAATCAGAAATTCCTGGGGAGAACATTGGATGAAGATTAACATATTTTGTGATATGCAATCAGCAATATTTTCTTTCATGAGCATTCTTTTAAAGTAGTCAACTTTGGTATCAGTGCTGATCTGATATACAAGGTTGGTTTCTGGGTCATATGTCACTGAACGGATACACTGAGTTGAACTAGGTCAACTCTGAAATAAATTTACCACATTGAAATTTGAAACACGTTTAAAATGTTGCGACAAAAGTCACAACAGCTACCCAAATATTGTGGACAGTGATCCATTTTCAAAGGGTACAGCTTCTAAGTTATCAATTTCTGCATTTCTGTTCTCTCAAATAGTTTGTGATTATCTGTATCAGTTAACGCCAGCAGATCTCAATGAGATCTGTGAACTCTGAACCATGCCCGGTTCCTATGGGCCTATGATCACCGTTCAAATGATAAAATAGCCGGATGTATTGTAATTAATTGATAACATATTAACTCAGCTTCTTATATCATTCCATACCATGAGATTTAAAATAAACTTGGAGGATACGGAAATTTCCATAATTCCGGTATAGAATAATCTATGCGTTGGTGCCATAAATGCACTCATGTCTGAGTAATTCTAACAAATAACTTAGATATAAATTCAGATAACCTTTTATACTGCAACCAACCAGCATCTTGTTCTGCAGGATATAATGGCTGTGTTTGTAGTAATTTGCAGCAAAATGATATTCTTATTCTGTCAAAGGTTATGTACGCATAGTAAATTCTTCTGCTAAAATTCAGCCCTCTATCTTTCCCAATTAAGTGTTGATGAATTAGTTCCTTGGCAGGTTATACATGTATGATACTGTTTGATTTACAAGTCACCTTTGTATATATAAAGCTTGCAAGCTACTTGTTTGTTTAAAGGTTACATTAACATATTACAATATACCATACGTATACCATTTACCTTTCAATTTAAGCTCCAAAGCTGTATCTTTTGGCAGCTGTATCTGTATCTATTTTTCAGAACTTTTGTTTTGTGGTTTCCCTGCACTTTCTGCATTCAATTCTTAAACTGTAATTTAATGCCAAGTATTTAGCATATCAACACAACCTGTATGAGTATAATCTACATTGTTATTGTTGAAAATTGTATTCAAGTCCGGACTTGAATTAATTTATATACAATAAACAATGATCACTACACACATACATGCTGTGTTGACAAAAAGAATACTCGAAATTTCAGCATGACAAACAGATTAGGGTCAGACACAGTAGTTGATATACAGAACAGAATACTGTAAAAAATTGCCACATACTTATTTCAATTTAAGTGTGAGGTAAATAGATATTCTGACTCTCAAACTTCTACAATTCTTTTCTGATCTACCAATTATGGGGGCTCATGTTGAAGCTCTTGGTGTAAGAAAAATTTTTACCGTCTCAGTTTTTTGAAAATCAAAAATTATATTTTTTCTCATAACGTTAACACAGGGATGGCAACCATTTTGAATTTCAAAAATTGGTAAATGTTAGGGAATTTGGTTCTCTTGTTCAAAACTTTGCATGGTGACCCCTGAATTTTATTCTTTATTTTGTAAGAGAGAGGTTGAAAGTTTCATTGAGGAAAATTTTAGCAAAATTTTCAGTCTTTCATTTTTGAGGCACATACTACCTTAACCCTTTCACCCCCAGTTCCCTGTATACAGGTCCAATTTTACCATAGAAACAATGGATTTGGGACAAACCATGGTGGTGAAAGGGTTAAATAAATGAATATTGTGGCATGCTTTCATTGAACTGAAAGCATATTTTCATTGAATATACCAAATGCTTTCATTGATGTACATTACCTTCATTGAACTGAAAGCATATTTTCATTGAATATACCAAATGCTTTCATTGATGTACATTACCTTCATTGAACAGGCAGCTAGTGCTGGAGCTAAAGGTAGACTTATTTTATCACCAACGCCCCCTGTGGAGTGTTTGTCCACAATCAATCCTTTCCATTCAGACGGCCACTGCAACACATCGCCAGAATTCATCATGTGTTTCGTCAGCGACGTAGTTTCCTCAGTGGACATGCCTTTCAGGTAGATGGCCATCAACATGGAACCTGCAAGAATGGGTCAAGGAATAATGGTAATAAAAATAACTGCAATCATACCTATCCATAATCCATTATTTCTTCTCATATTTTCATTATCTTTGTTCAACACAATAAGTTAATACAGCTGATCACAAATGATGTCATTTTTTTCTCATTAATATGCATAAATATTTGTCCGCATTTTCCATATAAGTAACGAAAATAAAACCTGCTAGTGTTACAAACAATGGCTACTAAAAGTCACACTAATTCATGTGAATTTATGGCTCAGACTACAAACTGCAGCATCAGCCATGCATGCAACAAAATTTGTCCAAATTTAAGGCTGCATTGTCCGATGTTGCACGCGTGCAGCTATATTTAGTAACAAACCTGAAAATGCGATCAATGCTATTCTTCTGCCTGCAGCACATGGAAATACAAGTTGTGCAAGTTTTTTGTGTGTGTACGAGTTGTACAAGTTACAAGCACAGCACATCACGTAAATATGCAATTTTTTTGGTGAAAACTGAAATCTAGTCCTGACTCTAATTCAGTTTTCAACAACAACATTGACCATGACCTACTTACATGTTACATTGACAAGTTTATAATATCACATACTACACATTTTGACATGATTTTGGCCATATATGGCCATATATTTGGCCTTATATTATTGTGGACAGTTTGTAAAATCTGGACTCCAAGTCATCAGTTATAATGAAACTAGTATTAGATTTAAATAATAGGGAGAGGGTCACCTTCTACCACAATAACCCAAGCAAAAGGGATCTTTTAGCACTGGTGTCTTACCCCCTCCCCATGAAGGTTGTTGGTAGAGTCAACAATGGCAGCATGGCTCATGAACTCAATGAACTGAAGGACAACTGTGATATGAACAATCAGATTTAGATAGGAACAGAGATTATCAATATATTACAGGGGTCTTCAGACTGAGCAGAGCTAGATATTGAGGTTTAATTACAGCCTCATACAGATTACCAAAGCCATTGCTGGTGTAATGGTGTAGTTGGTGATGTTGACACAAATCCCTGACTCAGCAACTCATCAAACCAGGTCAAGTTGCTTTGCACTTTCAACTCCTGGTTGTAACCACGACGGTTCGTACTTTGTCACATTGACCAGTGTGATTTGAAGGTAAAGGAAGATTAGGCCATGCGAGGTCATGGGATGCATAGTCCAGCATACAGAGTAAACACTCACCCTACTACCTATCAATGTTTATCTCACATTGTCTACACAACTATGATAATTCAGTTATTATTGATAATACTATCTTTACTCAAAGAAACCGACAGATATTAAACTGGCTTTACACAATCATAATATTCTTAACAGTACTGAGATACTGTGAACACATCAGCTCTGTAACTTCAGGGAAGCTGGGGTGTAAAGTGAGTCATTTTAGCCAATGTACCAGCTAGTATCTGAAAAAACCAGTGTGATTGAGTTAAGATTTTATTGCCCAGTTGAATAATTCATAATTCTGAATCCACAGTAGAAGAAAAACACTACCAGCCCAGTCATAAAAACTACTACTAACTAATGAGCTTAACCCTTTCAACACCATGGTTTGTCCCAAATCCATTGTTTTCTATGGTAAGTTGGACCTGTATACAGGGAACTGGGGGTGAAAGGGTTAAGCTAGCAGATCTGCTCACCCTGTACCTGTCACATTTAAGACACTTCTTCACAGCTCTTCCAATGTAAACTTCTATGACAGAAATACTTTTTTGTCAGTAGTTCATGTCTATTATTAACCCTTTCAACCCCAGTTCCCTGTATACAGGTCCAACTTTACCATAGAAAACAATGGATTTGGGACAAATCATGGTGGTGAAAGGGTATTATTAAACCATGCAAGGAAGTATTTCCTTTTGATTGTGTGATCACCTCTCATCATGGACATCAAAACAGGAATGTTAAAATTCATTCATCTTCACATTCTATAACTCGTAGCAATTTCTAAATTCACGGTTACTCTACCCCACCAATCAGCAGGGTCCACACATTCAAAGTCACTTTAATACAATTGAAGGTCACTTTCAAGGGCTCTCTAAGCAGTTTCCAAGGACTAGGTGTCATTTTGCAGTATCCATTTGCGTAATCATTTTAACAATATATCATGACTGATCGACCAAACTTGTCATTTTTGAAAACTGTGGGTGGACTCATCAATTTTTTCGGACTTTCAAGGACTCAATTTCATTTTCAAAGACTTTTGCAGGACTTGCCATGAGGCTGTAAAATTCAAGGACTTTTAAGGACTTTCCGGGAGCGTATAGGGACGTAAGCTCTGCCTAGTAGGACTGTGTGTTACCGGATACAGGCCTCTCTGGTGGGAGCTCATAAGCACCCTGCAAATTGAAATGCTTATTTTCACAGCTTTTGGGTGTTTCCATTTATATCTCGACATTTTCACACCGCCACAGAATTCTCCAAAATTTACTCTCAAGTATTCTGCAGTATCGACATATGCAGTTCTCCAATTTACAAAGAGAAATTAACTGTTCAACATTTTGTGTTTGCAGGTAACTTGCATTATTCATTCTTAACATTCTTCAAACTAGTGCAACTACAAACCCAATATATTTTGAAATTTTAACACTATCACGTAAATCTAGAAATTTACTCTCAAGTATTTTGCATTTTGTGTTCACAAGCAATAAAGCATGCAGCCAGTGACTATACCACAAGATTTTGACCAGTTCACGACATGTATATACATGAGCGATAGAATCATAGAAGGTGCACATATGAAGTGAACTGGTCAAATCCAGTAGTACTGTAACGCCCTCCCTTGTAGAGATTATACTGTAACGCCCTCCCCTGTAGAGATTATCTCGAAGCGTCCCTCACGTGGCCAAGGTGTGTGAAGCGAAGGTCATTGACCCAGATCGTACGAGAAGCAGATAGGAGATATTTGTAGACGTTGAATGAGAACAATCGAGAACGGGATATTCCATGGTGTGATCTTATTTAATCTTAAGAAACAATCAAAGACTGGTGGGAAAATTTCCACGTGATAACCATTGTAATTATGCATTAAATATTTAGAGATGTATTTAAATTTGTAGCTGCGGTACAGTTACTCGAGGTTTGCCTGGGTGTTTGGGTCTGACGGCAAGGTTTTCCCGTCCGACCCAAATACCCGGTACCCAGGCAAAACCTCGAGCTAGTGTACTGCAGCTACACACAGCCCTGCCATGCAGAGCTACTAAAGTACGAGCGTGACAGTACATGGTAATTTATTGCTGTTTGACAATACCACATTCGTACTTCTCTGAAACTCACACTAAAAAAACTGAACTGTTCTGCATTTTGTGTTTGCATTTAAATTATTGATTATTCACGCTCAATCTTCCCTGTTCCCTGTAACTTGAAACCCACTCACTGAGTCATAATGTCCTCGTTAAAGCCACGATACTGCCACATCATACTATCATAACATGAACTCAAGTCTGTGATGAACCCTACTTGCTTTTGACGGGATGTACACGTGGCCCGTTTTGTGAAAACAGTGTTTACATATAGCGGTTTGGTTTTACTACGCTATGCACTTGTCAACTTACGGTAACGCCATCGCCTTGCCGACAGTGTACACAGACCGTTACCATTTACAGTTATAATATATTTTTCGAACTAGAATTACCGTGAAATAACTGTACGAACCTAGCTGGCTTGGCTCCACGTGAGATTTAACGACACCGTCGATGAACCAACCGATCTCTGCATCATTCAGCTCTTGGCCATCACGCTTTTTAGCGATGAGATCGGCCGCCAGAAACCCGCCCGTCGACATCTTTTCTCCCGAAAACTATATCTCAGCTCGCTGCCAGTCCGAACAGATGCGCGTCAAACAAACGAATAGTGACCTTTAAATCATATATTTGTTCCGTGACAAGGAAATATGCGGTCAGAGGCCACGGTAAACTTCGCTGGCATTGGTGTAATCTGGACTTACTCGGATTGAGTAGCTATGAATATGTACATTTGATAAACAATGACCCCACTACTACAGGGGCACTACGCCAACGAGCAAACGCAAAACAAAAATGACCTTTGACCCATGTTAGATGAGTAAAGAAATGCCAAACAGCGAACTACGTTGTGATGATGCATATAACGGTCGTGCAATAAGAGCTAGGATAAACATGGATCGATAACGGGACTGCAGCATATGTAAAGTCTACATGTACAGCTAAAACTTCCTTCTACGAAGTACGAATGACATGCGACTTACGATGAGATAACTCGGCGAAACAGCGCCACCGGTGAACATATAATGTTTTTCTTTTGTTCTGTTACTAGATGCTTCCAAGCTTTCAGCACCTTTGAATGAAATAAGCTTAGTTCCCGATTATGTTGTGTAAGAGATTTTTGCGCCAAAAATGCATATACTTTCACAGTTTTCTTTCTTAATTGTAAAGTTGGTTCGAGAGTCATTCTTATCCGCAAGATATCTCACAAAATGGTTATCCCGCCTGAAATATAGAGCTAGTTGACTACAAATTTGCACATTCCCAAAACAGCAATTTAAGGGTAAGCCGTTTTACAGAATAAGCTCGGAGACCGTGACATGATTAGCCAAGGCCATTAATGATAGTTGTGTATTATTAATATTTTGTTTCTAATATACATAAATAGTTGGGGACTTTTGATTTTTTTTCTCGATTCGCTTCCACGGAGATCTTTAATTAGTTTTTAATAATTGGAAAAGAAAAACTGATCTAATAAATTGAATTTTTCGTTCCCTTGCACCTCCTGTGTCTAAAAGGCCTGTAGTCATGGGAACCGGTTGGAGCCCGTCTACAATTTCCATACATTGACATTCATTCATTCATTCATTCATTCATTCATTCATTCATTCATTCATTCATTCATTCATTCACTCATTCACTCATTCAGCATCAGTTTTGCGAAAAGCATAACAAGCAACCAATAATTTTTATTTTATATTTAAATCTAGGCACCACTACATATTCAAGTAGATGCAAAATTTATTAAAGGTATATTTGTAAATTTGGTATTTCTGGATAGTATATTTCTGGTATCAATGATACAGCATTAACAAAATTTCATTTATATTGATTTTTGCCTGCATCCATTTGTATTAATTCATGAATTTAGCATTTTAAATATAGAGATGGAAAAAGTGTTCTTAGTATAGAGATGTCCTTATACACTTAATAAAAAGGTGTCCTGATTAGAGAGGTGTTCGTAAGGACAGGTTTCACTTTAACAAACTAAGCTGTTTGCGACATTTTTTCTCACAATTTTACCACTCATGGCAAATAGTCAAGAATTCCACACGTTTTACATTATTACACTTATTCTTATACGAAATATATTCTTTACATGGAAAACATTTTTACATTTATTGTCTGAAAGGTCTGCACGAAATACATTCTTTAAATTTTTAATTTGTTTTACATTTATTACATTGTAGTGAAATGCGGGCTTTCGGCCGTTGGTGGCGCCTCCTGCACAGGTGCTGCGCCGCGCTACCGCTGTAGTCTTCTCCACAGGCGACCCAATAGGTTCTGAGTTTTTCACACTGTTTTCTCTATCATTTTCTCTTCTTTCTTCATGCTCTGAATGATTGGAGTAAATAAAATAAATGGTTATATAACCTAACCTAGCCTCTGTGACTCTTTATTTATTTTAAACTCCATTACAAGGACGTATATCTCTCATACACACATGTTGTGATTAATTAGTCAACAAAACTAATTATGCTAATCCGTGGACTTATCAGGGATTTTACGGGTTAGTCAACATCGCGAAAGATAGGAATGGTTATTAACATCACTATCTTTCCGATGTTGACTAACCTCTGATAAGTTAGCATAATTAGTTGTGTTGACTAATTAAGTACAACATGTGTGTATGAGAGATAAACGTCCTTGTAATGGGGTGTAAAATAAATAAATAGTCACAGAGGCTAGGTTAGGTTATATAACCATTTATTTTATTTACTCCGATCATTCAGAGCATGAAGAAAGAAGAGAAAATGATAGAGAAAACAGTGTGAAAAACTCAGAACCTATTGGGTCGCCTGTGTCTTCTCTATAGACCTTTTCCCGGTTATCCCACAATGCATTGCAGTGACTTTATCAAACACCGTATATAAGCTCAAAACAGCGAAAACATGCTGATTTGTTTTGTACAACGGATTGTTATAGAAGAATGACACAAATTTGCAATACCAAATAATGCCCCGTGTATAATTTAACCATCAGCGACGAAAATATAGGTCAGGGTGTAATCTGCCATAGAGTTCTATGAGTAACGTACCCTGCGTGTACCCTACGGCTAAAAAGTTCTATGCGTAACGTACGCTTTGTATACCCTGGCGCGCACTGCATCATGGAACCGGTAAAAGAACTATACTCTCATTCTAATAAATGAATTACGTTCCACTCCATTCATTCATTAATGATGAATCAGCCAGAGGGCAGCTCTAGACGAGTCCTCTATTGCTTTAACTGCACTTTTCATGTGGTCCATTACTTGCTCGTCATATGCTTGTACTGCAATTCATTGCCTTTCTTTTGAAACGATGGTTTTTCCATCCACTTCATCGCCCTCATTGCGTCTATATATCTGATTGGAAGAGTTGGCCGCTTGTGCTTCCTGGAGTTGATTTGCCATCGCGGAAACCCTCGATGTTACCAGCGTGTCTAAATCTTGCATCAGCTGGCTCGACACCCTTCCCATCGCTTCGGTAATTCGTTTGGTCACTTCTTCCTCGGGAAGAGCCACGATTGTTCTTTTCGCCGAGCCTGATTGCGATGTCGATGGCGTCGATATATTGCCACCTGTTGTATTATTACTCTGGATGTTGCGAGTTGCCATCACTGAGGATAGTTATGAGCGCGCGCGAAAAAAGATTTCGATTTTGATGATAACTAGGACGAACCAATCTGTAGGCTGCTGAAGTGTCTGGCTAGACTAATTATCTACTTCCTAACTTCCCACCGTAAAGCTCCGTAGCCCCGCCCTCGCATTAATTATCAATGCCACATGTCAAATTCACGTAACGCGAAGACATCAATTTCTCTCTATACTATCGAACCGCGAGAAATTATATTTCATGAAATGCCTTTCATGTACATTACGCATTTCGCCTCGATCGAATAGCAGATCTATCCACACCGCCAAAGCAACAGACGTATTTCCTGAACCTTCTGCGCAACTCCACCAGTGAAACAACGACTTGGTAAGTCTACTGAGTTTACATTCACTGGGTTTCACAATAATTGGCGCTGCGACTTTTCTGAACCTCTTGTGGGAAAAGGCGAGAAAACTTAGAGTTTAATTTCTAAGTAGAAGTCGGAGTACCTCATGGAAAACTCGTGACATGGCCTTCCACTTGAAAGTGATACGAGTAGAGTTACGTGGCATATTCATAATTAAAAGTACTAGTTTACGATTAGGTAGAATACGCCAAAGTGATTGGAAAGTTTTTCGAGTAGAGTTGGGACGCCCAAGTGGTTTTTGATTTTCAACAACATGAAAGGTCTGCATGAAATGCATTCTTTACATCTAATGCATTTTTTATATTTATTATATGCAAGGTCTGCATGAATTTTTTTTTCAATTATGTCCGGACGAAAGACACCTACCTATTTGGACTTCGTCGAGGATTGGTCGGGGACATCATCAGGAGTTTGGGCCGGTCTTGCACGAAATACACTCTGTACATTTGATACATTTTTTCAAATACATTACATTTACCACATGAAGGGTCTGCACGCAATATCTTCACATTCAACACATTTTTTCAATTCATGTCCGGACGTATTGTTATACACCTACTATTGGGACTTCGTGAGGAGGGCCAATTGGACTTCATAGGGAGTTTGGACCGATCTTGCACGAACATGAAAGGTCTTCACGAATTGCATTTTACTATCGAGGCTAGGTCTAGATGGGTTTGCACGAAATACACTCTTTACATTTCATACATTCCTTACTTTTAATCCACTTTTTACATGAAAGTTCTGCACGAATTACATTCTTTAAATTTTATTTTTAATACATTTTTTCATCGTTTCGTAAAAGTGCAAAGTCCGCAACGAAATAGACGTTACAGGGGCCGTGGTTTCAAAGTATTGATTTCGACGTGGGCATAGGTGTGAACGGGTGCTGAATAACAATAGATTATGCAACACTTCGTCGCGTCAAACTTGTTCCAATCATCGTTCAGCGGCAATGTGCATCATGACTATTTTAAAGTTTGTAAAAGAATATGAAATATGCATGCTCTCTCAACTTTGATAAAAATGTACTGCAGACAATATGTGAACTTTGACGTATCCAGCGTTATTTGCATTTAAGAAAATCGAATTATGAATGGAACTAGCAGAAATATAACATACACATTATGTGAATTCATGTTATGGATAAGGTGTTCTGTTCAACAAAGGTTATGAAATTGCTTTCAGTGGCAGCCACTTTGTTTTATGGCAACCAAATTTGAAAAAAAAGAGAAAAGAAAACACTAGCTGGGTTCCCCAATTTTCACCATGAGTCTGCAAGTTATTCAGCATCATCAGATGAAAATGTATGCTGGACTTGTGCATGTAACATCTCACTTTCCATAAATATCTGGAGACCTGCAAATTGTGTACCATTAAACTTCAAAGATAGATATCACTTTGCCAATTATGTGCTCCGACAATTTCTAACTGAATTATGTGCTTGTCTTTGTGTGTATCATGTGTATCAGTGAGAAAACTTACATTGTAGTCATGTTTATTTACACAAATTTACACACTGTCAAATGTACAGAGAAGATTAGCACGTTACCCCAGAAAGAAAGTATAAAATGACAGGTTTTTGCCTTGCAATAAAATAAATAATTGTAGTTTTGATGCAAATAGCGATTTTTCTTGACAAAAGATAGAAGACTACCCAGGGGCTATGCAAAATTAGTCATTGCATAGGATTGCATACATGTAGAAATGTCAGAAAACATACTAGGAATATTGTCAATTTCATAAAACTTTCATAAATGATCCACTGAAAGGTACTTTATTAAAAGATATAAAAACAAACACTATATTACCGTGCTTGATTTTTAAAGAGAATCATAATTGTATGTTTTTCATTGAAAAATCACTGATACAAAGTCCTGACTCAGCATTTTTTCACAAGTTTTATCACATTAAATAAGGTGTCATCTTTGTTATTGACGAGTAACTTTATACATGATGTTTATATCGGAAATACTACATGTAGACGATACTTAAGAATCAAGAGTGTAATGAAATAACAATATTTTTATCCACCATGGCTATTGTTTTCTTTGAACAGGTCAAGTTTGCAATAAAGTCATGTGTAGAGCTCAAAATCACAGGGTAACGGATAATTGAATGTAAATTATCTCAAAAAGTAGATTGGGAACAGGCATTTCACAAGCTACAACATATGTGATTTCTAGAATATGACAATGTTCTCGTATTGAGTAGTCCCCCACCTTAAAAGTCTGTACCTGCCACAGTCAAACATTTTCCAAGTTTTTCAATTCATTTCCACCTATGGGAGAGTACTTCTGAAAAAAGTGAGACAACTTGTCTAGTCAGTGAACACACCCTGCTTTGTATATCATTAGTATATTATTTCTTCCTCTGAGTACTTGCTACTAGTATGTAATGTTAAAAACAACTTGGCAACATTTACAACCAAAGTGTTTGATATAGACCACTGATATAACAACATCTGGGACAAAGTAATCGTCAAAATAATCAAGAAAAGGGCTATAAAATGGATCATTTATAGTGGACATAACGAAAAAAGTATATTCATATTTAATAATTAACTTTTCTTCAGAACTACTAGCCTTCCTAAAAGTGTGCCACTTGTAATAAAAGATATCATTACTTTGTACAGGAAGTAATTTTGTGTTATTATCAACTTGTTAATTGTGAAAATTGTGGGTGGACTCCTCAATTTTTTAGGACTTTCTAGGACTCAATGTCATTTTCAAGGACTTTTCCAGGACTTGCCATGAGGCTGTAAGGACCTAACTCTGCGTGGTAGTGCTGTGTGTTACCGGCTTTAGGCCTCTGTGGTGGCAGCTCATTAGGACCCTGCCAAATGAAACGCTTAGTGTTTTCACAGCTTTTGGACGTTCACCTCGGGTGTTTCCATATATCTTGACATTTTCACATCGCCACATAATTCTCCAAAATTACTCTCAAGTATTCCTCAGTATTCACATACGCAGTTCTCCAATTTATAAAGAAAAATCAACCGTTCAACATTTTGTGTTTGCAGTTAACTTGCATTATACACTCTTAACCTTCTTCAAGTTAGTGCAATTGCAACTGCAAACACTATCACGTAAATCTCCAAATTTAATCTCCAGTATTTCGCATTTTGTGTTTATAAGCAATAAAGCACAGCCAGTGACAGAATACAACAAGATTTTGACCAGTTCACGACACATATCATGCATATGCACGAGCGATAGCGAGTGCATATATGAAGTGAACTGGTCAAAATCGAGAGGTGTACGCCCTCCCCTGTAGAGATTTTATCTCGAAGCTTCCCCCACGTGGCCAAGGCGTGTGAAGGTCATTGACCCAGATCGTACGAGAAGCAGATAGGAGATAGCGATTTTTCTTGACATAAGGTAGAAGACTACTCAGGGGCTATGCAGAATTAGTCAATGCCAGGTTGCATATATAAAACATACTAAGAATATTGTCAATTTCATAAAACTTTCATAAATGATCCACTGAAAGGTAATTTATTGAAAAATATAAAACAAATACCATGTTACCGTGCTTGATTTTTAAAGAGAATCATAATTGTATGTTTTCTTTGAAAAAATCGCTGATGAAAAGTGATCGCTCAGCATTTCTTCACAAATGTTATTGGATGGCATCTTTGTTATTGGATGAGTAACTTCATACATGATGTTTATATCGGAAATACTACATGTAGACGATACTTAAGAATCAAGAGTGTAATGAAATAACAATATTTTTATCCACCATGGCTATTGTTTTCTTTGAACAGGTCAAGTTTGCAATAAAGTCATGTGTAGAGCTCAAAGTCACGGGGTAATGGATGTAAATTATCTCTAAAAGTAGACTGGGAATAGACATTTTACAAGCTACAACATATGTGATTTCTAAAATATGATAATGTTCTCGGTAATGAGTAGTCCCCACCTTAAAAGTCTGTACCTCCCACAGTCAAACATTTTCCAAGTTTTTCAATTCATTTCCACCTATGGGAGAGTACTTCTGAAAAAGTGAGACAACTTGTCTAGTCAGTGAACACACCCTGCTTTGTACATCATTTGTAAAGTATTTCTTTCTCTGAGTACTTGCTACTACTATGTAATGTTAAGAACAACTTGGCAACATTTACAACCAAAGTGTTTGTTGGCAGTTAACTTGCATTTTTCACTATTAACCCTCTTCAAGTTAGTGCAACTGCAAACCCAATATATTTTGACATTTTCACATCACGTAAATCTCCAAATTTACTCTCAAGTATTTCGCATTTTGCAATTTTAAGCAATAAAGCTCAGCCAGCGACGGTATACCACAAAATTTTGACCAGTTCACAACACATATACACGAGCGAAGTGAGCTGAACTCTCCTCTCAGTGTAGAGATTATCTCGAAGCGTCCCTCACGTGGCCAAGGCGCGTGAAGGTCATTGACCCAGATGATACGAGAAGCAGATAGGAGATAGTGTGATACGTTTATATTTGAAGACGTTGAACGAGAACAATCGAGAACGGGATATTCCATGGTGTGATCTTATTTAATCCATAGAAACAATCAAAGACTGGCGCGAAAATTGCCACTTCATAAACACTGTAATTATGTAAGTCTAGACACGTTTTTAACTTTGTAGAGCATTTAGACTAAAGACATTACAGATCAAACCTTAGGGAGCCGTCATTATTTACGGCCTGGGGGGTCGGAGGAATTGCTTTAGAAACTCCAAAATTTCGAGTAACCCCCCTGCCAACCATGACGTGTTTGAGTACCCCCCTCTCTGCTACAGAAATTTTGAGTGACCCCCCCCCCCCAAAAAAAAAAAAAAAATTGGGAAAGTTAAATATCTATACAGTAAAATGGATTGCTGCTGCGACAGACCCTGTACAGACCCTGATTAAACCCTGTGGTACAGGTCTGTGTCGGAAAGAGGTTCCATTGCTGTGACAGGGGCTGATGTACAGGTCTGTATCCAGTGCTCTGATGACATGCAGTGTTCTCCGTAGGAGTTTTTATAAGAGGGCGAAGATGTGGTGCAAAAGCACCACAAGCGACCGCGTAAGCGGTCGCGGGGGGGGGGAGGTCAGGAGGGAGATGTCCCCCTTCCTGCCTTTGGAGATTTTGAAAAATAGAGATTAAAATGGTGTTATTTGGTGGCACTTGGGGATTGTTGTCATGTCAGTTGTAAAATAGGAACTTAAAAGTGTCAATTCTAAAGTTTGAATACAGTATTTTGAATGAGCTGTAAATGTATTCCACACTTTTTATGCATAACCTGATTTCCAGAAATGTTGCAGAAAAATGTGATTGTGATCGTTTGCTTGATGTGCATCTGATCGGACTTGCAGCGAGCTAGCTGAGCTATATAGTTTACGGGAGAAAAGATGTCGACGGGCGTGTTTCTGGCTGCCGATCTCATCGCTAAAAAGCGTGACGGCCAAGAGCTGAATGATGCAGAGATCAGTTGGTTCATCGACGGCGTCATTAAATCTCACGTGGAGCCAAGCCAGCTAGGTTCGTACAGTTATTTCGCGGTAGTTCTAGTTCGAAAAACATATTATAACTGTGATGTGTAAAATCGTATCGTTTTGTGCACACTGTCGGCAAGGCGATGGCTTTACCGTTAGTTGACAAGTGCATAGCGTAGTAAAACCGCTATATGTAAACACAGTGTTTTTATAAAACGGGCCTCGTGTACATCCCGTCAAAAGCAAGAGAGCACAAGCTTGAGTTCATGTTATAATACCATTTACTTCGTCAAATATGTGCTACAGTACTGTAAATTTCCCATAATTCATTGCGATTTGTATCCTCCGAGATTCCCAGAGAAGTCTACTAGGTCTTCCATGTGTAGACAAATTCATAGACTAGTTGTAAAAATTCTGAAAACGTACTTTTAAGGACACCATTCTTCTCAATTCTCATTTTAAATGATTTGGAAAATTATGCAAGATTGAGAGAGGAGATAGCATTTTTGTAAAATTTTCCACTGATTGTGTCTTCAGCCATACAAAATAATGTGATGGAAAGTAGGGAGACCAGTTGCACCTGTCTTTTGAAACAAAAGGATATTGATTTTTTCCAATGGAAATGACAAAAGAAATTGGCATTCTAAGTTTTCTTAGAGAATGGCCCCTTCAGTTTGTCATAACTTGCTGACTAAAAAGTATGGCATTTGTAGTACCTACAGAACATGACTTCCATGGTTGTTTAATGGTTATTTTGAAACTTTTGCTGAAATTTCTAAACGTACTTTACTGGATATTATTTAACAATTATTCTGATGCTGCACACTAGTGCTTACATGCAGAACTGAAAAAGTTTTTAGAAAAGTAACCTTCATGGATACAAATCAAAGAGAATGTGGGTAATTTATTGTACTGTGGACCTGGTAGACTTCTCTGGGGAATCTCTGGGGATACAAATCGCAATGAATTATGGGAAATCTACAGTACAGTGTACTATGCACTGCAAAATTCAATACAGCCTAACTTTACCCAAGGGATGTCACTTCATTGCCACACACTTTTTTATCCATCGCCAAAATTGCACCTAGCAAGCATCGAAAGCGGTAAAATTCGACGTAGGGTCAAGGCAAATTAGTCCTTCTCAATCATACTCAAACATTTTTACCTCTTACCGATGAAAAGTTGAGAAATCAGCAGGTTTTCAGAGCATCTTGTCGTCTCTTACGTTCCACATTTAAATACCCCGCGTCAGATTAAGGGAGCGTTCAGTTTTTACGGCCTGGGGGGGCCGGCAAAATCTTGTCGCCGGTGTTCAAAAAAATATAGACCCCCCCTGCATTTTTTGTGAAAAAAAGATGACCCCCCTTTGTCAGACGAAAAAAATTGATGACCCCCCCCCCGAAAAATAACCAAAACCCATATGTCAAATTTACCCGCATGGTTTGGATTTGAACTCCGGTACATGGCGCACTTTATTCGATGCCAGTGCACAAACTTCTCAGCCACATCCATTGAAACGTCTGTTAATGAGGACGACTGTTAGGCAATTTTTAACTTCATTTCCATAGACAACTCATGTCCATGGACATTGTATAAAGTAAACTTTATTAAAGTGGTTCGCCAAAGGCAGCCCTCCGGTTAAGAGGGTCATGGGCCATTACGTAAAGTCAACTTTATTCTAGTGGGCCACCAAAGGTGGCACGACGGTAAAGAGGGTCGATCATGGCTATTGCATAAAGTAGACTTTACTGGACAGGGCCGCTGAAGGCGCGCGGCCATTACCATTATTCAGTGCGTGATCCCAGGGGTCCCTCAAAATGTTTCTAATACAAGCCGCGGCTTCAATTGGGAATTTTACGGTAAGATTGCCGTGGGGTATTACATAAAGTCTGTTTATTGTAGTGGGCTGCCGCAGGCGGCCCGCCGGTAAAGAGGGTCAATCATGGCCATTGCATGAAGTAAACCTAATTGGAGTGGGCCACCAAAGGCGTCTGCCCGTTAAGAGGGTCATGGGTAATACATAATGTATATTTATTGTAGTGGGCCGCCGAAGGCAGCCCGCCGGTAAAGAGGGTCAATCATGGCCATTGAATGAAGTAAACCTAATTGGAGTGGGCCACCAAAGGCGTCTGCCCGTTAAGAGGGTCATGGGTAATATATAATGTATATTTATTGTAGTGGGCCGCCGAAGGCGGCCCGCCGGTAAAGAGGGTCGATCATGGCCATGGCATAAAGTGAACTTTATTGTTGGTATTATGTTTTTGAAAATGTGGTGACCCCCCCTTTCCTACCAGTGAAAAAGCGATGACCCCCCCTTTGCGGATTCCAAAAATATGATGACCCCCCCCCCCCCTGGATTTTGCCGCCCCCCCCCCCGGCCGTAAAAACTGAACGGTACCTAAGTCACGTGGGCGCATTACAAATCGAACCAATAACAGAGCCCGCACTGAACGAATGGGCCCAGCGTGAAAACCCGGAAGTAACGTAAGTTTCTCACGTCTTTGGAAAGACCTTTCTCAAAGAACACTGTCTGCGTGCGTCTGCATACGAAATTCTGGTAGCTTTAACAATTCCAGTTCACACATAGTGAGAGAAAGGTCTTTCCAAAGACATGAGAAACTTACGTTGCCTCCGGGTTTTCACGCTGGGCCCATTCGTTCAGTGCGGGCTCTGCTATTGGTTCGATTTGAAATGCGCCCGCGTGACTTAATCTAACACGGCTAATTATAATCGACGAAATAGCGAAACAGCGAAATGGCGAAATAGCGAAATGAAGAAATAAAGAAACTGAGTAGTAAATTCAAATATTTATAAAGAATAATGAGAAACTGAAATATATAGAATAAACAAATCCGACAAACAGCAATCGGAGGGTCGATACAATGTAATACTTGCCCCACAAGCTCTTCATTGTCCTGTTATTACGACGTCTAAGCTATAATCGTTTAGCTGCAATGATTGTACAGTTGCAGCCCGCGCCCGGGCCCCGCGCCCAGGGTAAGCCTAATTCGGAACGTAAACTAATAACGTCAGTTGCAGCGGTGTCGTGCTGTACCTTTGTCATTACTGTTGAAGTACACCTGTTATAGCTACAAGCATCGTGGGCTCCATGAAACGGTGTTTCTCAGTGTACTGGTCTCGCCGTTATATTCAGTTACGTATAATCTGTTGTTTGCATGTCAACACATTGGCCTGTTTACAACCTCCTGTGCACACTAATCGTGACCGTAATTTACAAAGACATAAACATTCGATCCCGCCCGTGAATGTCAAAGGTGAACGGGATTAACTTGATCCCAGGTATCAAGTCCCTGGCCTTTAAAGGTATACAGTCACCTGTAATCTAAATATGCCCATATATGGTCAAAGGGGCGTTCCTTTGTATTCAAAATACCCATTTGAGGGCGCTGGTTTTGAAAGCGGCCACCCACTTAAAATCTGTCACTGGTTAGATTTTCTCTTTCCATGGCAACTGTGGCAAAATTGGAACAGGTGACAGTATACCTTTAAATCATATATTTGTTCCGTGAAAAGGAAAGATGAGGTCAGAGGCCATGGTAAAATTCGCTGGCATTGGTGTAATCTGGACTTACTCGGATTGTAAGTATGAATATGTACATTTGATAAACATGACCCCACTACTGCAAGGGCACTACACCTAACGAGCAAACGCAAAACAAAAATGACCTTTGACCCATTTTAGATGAGTAAAGAAATGCCAAACAGCGAACTACGTTGTGATGATGCATAATAACGGTCGTACATTAATCATCCCCAGCAGCAGTCTTACCTGAACATGTGTGTAATGTTTGATTGTTTTGCTCTACCACACTTCCCGAAGTGTGTTGTTATGCAATAAAGTATTATTGTACTTGGGCCTCAGCCCAAGTACATTTGTTTTCATTCCGTGGGAAAAAACTCTGTAAGGTATAACCATTCCTGGCTGAGACCAGGGAGGGCAAAATGTCTTGGCTTCATCTTTCTTGGCATAATAAATGGCGTAATGATGTTAACTGAATGGAAGTGCTGCTCTCAGCCAGTCTTGAATAAGTGAGATGTGAATATTAATGCTTCTCTATCTGAGTTTTTGCCACAAAATCTTCTGAATATAATCAAAATGTGCATCGAAATGCAACAATTAATGCACCCTCCGTTTCCTAGGCGATGGCACGACCCTTGCTACACCCACTGGACAAGCCAAAGTGGGAGGGGTAATTTCAGTTTGGTCAAACAGGAGGGCTCGAGACCAGAATTAAACATTTAAACTTGAAACATGTTTAATCACTGACAAGATGTGGACTGGTGTTAATCAAAGTGAAAGTTTGAAAAGGAAAGGTTTTATATCCCGGACACAATGAAAAACATTAGGGACTGGACATAAATTACAGGGGGGGGTGGGCCGGTGTTTTTTCGAAAAAACCGCTGCGTAAAAAATAGTGACCCTTCAAAAGTTCATGCACAAAAATTAGTGACCCTCCCCTTATCCGTGCATGAAAATAAGTGACCCTCCCCTGTTACTCAATACCCCCAAAAAAAACCCGCAATGTGTTAAAGACCCCCTTCTGACTCGCTATACTTTTAAGTCGCCCTCCCGAAAGGAAGGCATAATGTGGCCGATATAACGCGTTGTCCAAAAAATATCAAATCATATGTGTGTTATTCATGTAAATGTACTTTGCTTGAAGTGGCAGGTAAAAAGTGCATGCCTGTACAAAAATGTAATTTTTAGATTTTATCGATAATGTTGATTCACTATACATGTAGTCGACTATAAGAAAACTATGAACGTGTATTTTCAGTATAAAACTAGCTATATCTGTTCATATACAGATGTTTAATAACTTATATAGATATACTTGATTAGCATGGGTTGTTTACAAGTGCACATGTGAACAAGATATTTGATTTTGGAATTTCTGTCAAAATGTTGATCCACTATACATTGGAGTCTATGACAAAACTATACATGGGAGTCTATGACAAAACTGTCAAAAAATTTTCAGAATTAAAAATTTGCACTATTTGTGCATATATGGACCCTGAATAATTGACATAATTGTGCTTGATTAGAAGAGGGTGGTAAAATGTGCATCTGTGTACAATAACTTTGTTTTTGGAATTTCGCATAAAATGTTGATCCACTATACATGGGAGTCTATGACAAAACTGTAAAAAAAATTTTCAGAATTAAAAATATGCACTATTTGTGTATATATGACCCTGAATAATTGACATAATTGTGCTTGATTAGAAGAGGGTGGTAACACGTGCATCTGTGTACAATAACTTTGTTTTTGGAATTTCGCATGAAATGTGGATCCATTAGTCTATGAAGAAACTATGAATAATTTTTTAAATACAAAACTTGGCAAATCTGTGTATTTATGTATGCTTGATTATTGATATTTATGTTTTTGATTTGACTAGAGTGGTTACAAGTCCATGTGTGTGCAAGAAATTTGATTTTGGAATTTCACCGAAATGTTGATTCACTATACATGGCAGTCTATGGTGAAACCCTATGAATAATTTTTTTCCAATACAAAAATAGGTAAATCTGTGCATTTATGTACACTCAATTATTGGTTCTAATGTTCATGATTAGACTAGAGTGGTTTCAAGTCAATGGTTGTGCAAGAAATTTGATTTTGGCATATCACTTAAATGTCGATTTACTATACATGGCAGTCTATGATGAAACTATGAATAATTTTTTTCCAATACAAAAATAGGAAAATCTGTGCATTTATGTACACTTGATTATTGGTATTAATGTTCATGATTAGACTAGAGTAGTTTCAAGTCAATGGGTGTGCAAGAAATTTGATTTTGGAATTTCACTGAAATGTCCATTCACTGTACATGGCAGTCTATGATGAAACTATGAATAATTTTTTTCTAATACAAAACTTGGTAAACCTGTGCATTTATGTACACCTAATTATTAGTATTAATATTCATGATTAGACTAGAGTGGTTTCAAGTCCATGGTTGTGCAAGAAATTTGATTTTGGAATTTCACCAAAATGTTGATTCACTATACATTGTAGGCTATGAGGAAACTACAAATAACTCATAGGTTATCTGATCCTAAATTGTTATTCAAATAATAATAAATAAATAAAATAATAAATAAATACTACTATTCAAAAGTTGTTCGACCTGAAGCTTCCAGTTGTTATTGATGACACTATGCACTATTCTGAACAGTTTGTATTCTGTCAATGTCCTCAAAAAATTAAAAGATGTACATACAGCGACATGAACGTTTGACACCGACCTATACCCAATGTATTGTCAATGGGAGAATGATGTCAAATAAGTAATCTCCCAAATTGTTATTGAAAGAGTCATTATAGGGGACAGTTATGCACAATAGTGTTGAATAAGTAGAAATCATGACAACTTAATCAATGTGGCTGCTTGGATCATCAATACATTGTTTATTATACCTGGAATTGCGCCCGAAGGGCACGCCGAAAATGGTAATGGCAGAAAATGAAAGTGCCAGGAGGTATTTTTTCTTTTTCAGTATTCCATAACGTGCACATGCAATTTCAGCTTTGATGCATGAAAAAAGGTGACCCTCCCCCATAGGCTTGCACAAAATTTTATGACCCTTCAAAAATGCTTGCGCGAAAAATGGCGACCCACCCCCAAAAACACCGGCCCACCCCCCCCCTGTAATTTGTGTCCAGTCCTTTACGACTGGAAACTGTACCCCCAGTTGAGAATAGTAATGCCCACAGCGATGGAGAACACTTATCCTTGAGCTGAGAAAACCAGACCATCATTTCGAAATAGAGCTGCAGATTCGAGAAGCTCGTTCAAAATAGCTAGGTACACCCCATGAAGGGGTGGTTTCGAGTCTTGAGGGCAAATTTCGCCTCCTTCATTTAGAAATCGTACGTTTGTTTTTCCAGGAGAACACACCATTTGACACAAAATTTGCATGTAAAGGGGTCGCCAGTAAGCACGTGGTCAAATCTGGCATAAGAAACAATATGAAATGTTGGGTAAAGTCAGTCCAAAATAAACTGATTTGAACTTTTGTGTTTTGTAATTTATACCACTGCAGTAACATTACCTTTTTTTGACAACATCACACAATGTAATACGTTTTGAAACTGAATACTCCGACGTAATCTGTGTCTCCTTTGCTAAAAAATACGGTATGCCGATTACCATGTAAGGAGATGATGACGTCAAGACAGATTTGTAGTGCGTTTGGTCCTGGATGGTGCACGAAGTTTTGTCAAGGTATAGCTTGTGTATATCTAAATGGGAGAGATTAGGGTCGATCTAAACGAAGGCCGAAGAATGTTATGATACTCTAAGCGAGCTGAACTCTAACGCGAATGGTTGGATAATTTGGAGGATGTCTAGAATGATCTCATCTCATTAAGATTATTTGGCGGTCAGTATTGAATTTCAACTGCGTCACAAGTTTGCGAAATGAGTATTCCGTCGAACGGTCAACGAACGTTTTTTTAGAAATCTGGAGACATGGCACATCGCATTTTTATTTTAGTATTTTATATTTTCAAAAGATTTAAGAAGCAATGATTTTGTCGAAAATTCTGAAAAAAATATAGGAAGATTTGATCGCGAACACATTTTCACTTGGGGTCAACTAGCCCTGCGTATACGATGTTGTGTGTTCCGCTACATCGCCCCGCTCACCACAGCCCTGCAAAGACCGTACGTTGGGTCGGTGACTTCAAATCCATTTTGAGACTTGACGTAAAAAGCCAAATTACTGCCGAAATTCAGCGTTCTTGGGCCCAAGTCGTATCCAGCCTACCTCAGCTACTCGATCGCTTCCAAAATGACAGTCTTTCAGTGTTGTCCTTATATCTAAAAGTAGCCGGGTAATTTAAGAAAGTAGACGGGTGGACTACGAGGGAGTGAAGCAACCGAGCGGCGAGTGAACGTAGCGAACGAGGGGGGAGAGCGCGAAAGGGGGCTGCCCCCCTCTCGCAAGGCGAAAAATTAAATTTTTGAGTGGAAATGGTGTTCTCTGGTGGCATCTGAAGTGACATTGACATTAGAGGAGGAATCAGGCTGTTTAATGCTTGATAGAACTTCGTCATCTAATGTTTGAGAGAAATGTACAAATAATAAATCAGAACACTGGACTCATTCAAAAAATGCTAAAATTATAATCAGAAAGAATATATGATAAGTACAATCTACGTTAAGTAAATACTAATAAGTACTCACCATCTGGCCTACCTGTATAACTGTCTATGTTGTTTTCTATGATATTCAGAACACTGGACTCATAATTCAAAAAATGCTAAAATTATAATCTCGTCAACTTCGAATCGGCAATCAACATCGCATCTTTCCGGCGCTTTTCTCTCACAAATTCAGCGAAATTGACGGTTGTCACACATAAACTAAATGTATTGTTGGAATCAAGTATAGCTTTTGAACAGGCTTTCTTAGGGAAAAAATATTCCATCGGCAATGTGCCAGTGGCCGACGCCACATTTTCTTTTGTCACCATCGTCAAAGATGATTTAAGATGACCTTCATACTAATCAAACCAATCACGATGTTCGTAACAAAGACAACACCATAGTTGTCCATCAGCCAATCACACTATTTAAGAGGTAAAAGATCGGGCTCAACAAGCCACAAGGGTATTTAGAAACTGTTTTATGTTAGTGCAGTTCCAAGTGGAGAAAGGCCAATCGTACGTGTGCCGTCAAACAGCTAGCAATAATAATTAATATATTAAAAGTAGCCGGGGAAAAAATACACAACAGGCGGGTTATTTACCCGGCACCCGGCTTCTAAGGACAACACTGGTCTTTTATTCACTTCTCGTAAATAACCGTCGATGTCGTCAACTCTCTCGCTAGCCCTGCGTACGATGCTGTGTGTTAGCTGTAGCACATAGCATCGTACGCAGGGCGAGGGGTCAACATGGGGTCGCAGCCATGTTGCCTCAAAACTTATTTCTGTCTGCACTCAAAACTCAAAAATGTCGGATATGTATGGAAGACCGGTCACGACATGCGACATGCGACCTGCGACTTCAAAACTGCGACCTGCGTCCTGCGAGTTTGAAACATGCGACCTGCGACTTCGGCATTTAGACCAAGGTGTAGGCCTAACCTGCGACTTCACAACAGCGACCTGCGTCCTGCGTGTTTGTCAAACTGCGATATCAGTCTTGATTTGTTCGCACCATTGCTCTGAACACGAGCCTGAAAAACACGAGGGACACCATTGCACTATATTAAAACAGCCGGTTTACCGCATTCTCGCGACCAGAGCATTATTTTCGCACCGCTGGCCTACGCAAAAATCGGCCAGCGAAAGAATTCAACCAGCGATAGAAGTGCATGAAGCTGTGACGGTAGAGAATTCCACAAACGAAGAGCACAAATTTATTTTCCTTCTTACGAAAGGCAAACCGATCTGAAATAATGCAATAGCAATAGGGTTTTAAACGTCTACATCAGTGTTTAATAGTTTCTGGAACTTTTCTGCCTACATGATCTAAAATATTTATACACAAAAAAATAATATGTACATATTATAGTATGTACATATTAGGCTTAAAGACTGAAAATAGGATTGTAGGAGGGTTTAATTATGTCCTGTTTTACAGTTTTAACTCGCGTTATCTATAAAGAACTTGAGTCGGTCTCTGGCTATTCATGGTTAGCAAATATGTTTGCACTTCTGTCAATATCAGTATTATTTTAACTGCTTTACTTTGCATATGTTATTTGTGTAGACAAATGTAGTCCGAAGTTAACCAGTAAGAATATTTTTTTTTTCCAACTGAACAAAAGTTGGATCAATTCGATTTTTTGACGAAAAGTAAAAATGAAATTAGACGAAAAGATGGCAACATCCGATGATCAATCACTGGAGAATTGGAACAAAACTGGAAATGTTAGAAAATGCACGACAATAACTGAAAATTCTAATGTTTGCAATGACACTGACGCAGTTATGATACAGGGGGGACAACTGATGAATTAAACAGACAGCTAGATGGTTTACCACAGTGAAATGAGGATAAATGCCAGAGATTTCTAAAAATCAAAAAGTTTGTTGATAACATAAGGAAAGAAGCGAGGTAAGGCAGACGAAGAATATCTAAAATAATTTGAAATTATAATATAAACATCTAAATGCCTATCACGTAGCATATTATTTTCCATGCATTAACACGTACTGTCAACATTTCCGTCATAAAATTATCTCTCCAGATGAAAATGAGTGAACTGGTGTGTACATGAATTGAGTTTTGCCAGACTTTGTGAACGATTTACCAAAGCGAAAGCAATGGCTTATTAATTGATCGATGTTGAACGTTAAATCTCCTTTCCACGTTTTACCCTTTGAGCGCTGTAATTTTCTCCCACCAAACTTTTAGTGCAAAATTTTACCAATTGTATGAATTTTCTGTATTTTTTGATAATTTTGGACCAAATCGACATCACATTTCATTGGCTACAGGTTTTCCCAATTTTTTTTTGCAAAAATTGGAGAAAAATTGACAGGGGTTTATTATATAAAGGGGACAAAAATAGACTTTGGCGCTCAAAGGATTAAAGTTCACGCAAGACGCCTCCAATCTAATACTGAGGAAAACACCATGAAACGTTACGTGTTGTTGTCGCATGTCGCAGTTGTGAAGTCGCAGGTCGCAGTTTGACAAACACGCAGGTCGCTGTTGTGAAGTCGCAGGTTATACACCTAGGTCTAAATGCCGAAGTCGCAGGTCGCATGTTTCAAACTCGCGGGACGCAGGTCGCAGTTTTGAAGTCGCAGGTCGCATGTCGCATGTCGTGACCGGTCTTCCATAGATATTAACCTGAAAAATCGATGCAATTTTGTCAAACTTCGGCGAAATTTCAGCCTATAGACAAAATTTCATCTAGGTAAGGTAAATTTACTGAAATTTGATCGACAAATAATCCTGAGCTTGAACGCTTGGCCAGGTTTGTGAGATTGTTTCCCGGCGGTGGCAGTCCCGGGTTGGTGGGTACCCATGCTTGTTACCCAAGTTTGAAAAGTACCCCCTTTCCTAGAATATTTCTGAGAAAAACACCCCTATTTGTGGCAAATCTGGGAGAAATTAGCTGTAAAAAACATACCCTTATTTTCGAAATCTAGGAGGTTAGTATGTTGACTTCCAGGGTTGACCCTGGAGGTTGACTTTGTATACATGTACATACATCACAAATGTTTGTCCTCACCTGATTTTAGTCACATTCATACACAATCATCTAGAGTGAGACTAGACCAGATTTAGTGTCCTAGGGAGATTATGAAAGGACTACCCCTAATCTCGGAGGTTACTGTGAAAAAGTACCCCTTTTTCTCGATTTCACGGACCCAGAATCTCCGAGATGACTAAAGAAAAACACCCCTTTTCCGTGAATTTGTAACGCGCATGGGTACCCACCAACCCGGGGACTGCCACCACCGGGGATTGTTTTCAAGCGACGGCGGCAGACCGTACCGGGCTCTGGATATGAACCTACCGGTACGGACGAAGTCCTGGGGGAGTTATAGGTTTTGTCATGTCAGTCCGTCCGTCCGTCCTTCACGCATTATCTCAGACATGCCCTGGTCAATTTCTTTCAAACTTTGCACAAGAATAGTACGTACCCAACCCCATACAGATGCACGTCGATTTGTTTCACAATGCAATCGAATTTGGCCGTGTTAGAGGACTTTTTAGTTTACACCTCCATAGACTCCATGTATAAGGCAGTTCTCCATAGACTCCCATGTATAAGGCCAAGAAAATAAAATTTAGCTTCTCATCGTTTCATATTGAACCTAAAGGATGCAGTGACAGTTTTTTGTCCCCACGAATAAAGTCCAGGGGACTTATAGATTGGGTCATATCCGTCCGTGAGTCCATCAGTGAGCCCATCGGTTCACGCAGATATCTCAGACATTTTGACAAATATCATGTGACCTTGGTGACCTTTGACCTCAAATATACATTATTGTCCATAACTCAGTAACCACAAGTGCTAAACCTTTCATATTTGGTATGATGGGACACCTTATGACGCCACATATTGTACCATTAATTATGCACATATCTAATTTTGAGCAAGCCAATAGAGCTAGAGGTCTGATTTTGGTATATAGGAATAACTTAGCAATACAATTATTATGACAAAATGTGACGTGACCTCAATGACCTTTGACCTCAAATATATATATATTTGTCCACAACTCAGTAACCACAAGTGCTACATCCTTCATATTTAGTATGATAAGACACCTTAGAGCGAGCCAATAGAGCTAGACGTCTGATTTTTGGTATATAGGAATAACTTAGCAATACAATTATTTTGACAAAATGTCACGTGACCTCAATGACCTTTGACCTCAAATATATGTATATTTGTCCACAACTCAGTAACCACAGGTGCTACACCCTTCATATTTGGTATGATGGGACACCTTATGACACCACATATTGTACCTCATTAATTATGCGCATATCTAATTCTGAGCAAGCCAATAGAGCTGGATGTCCGATTTTTGGTATATAGGGATAACTATAGGGTAGAAATCTAAATATGCCCATCTAAATATTAGACATCTACCATCGAGAACAAAAGAAATTTGCTGTAATTTGAATATTTAAGGAGTTTAAGCAATTTCCACTAAATAAAGAACCCCTGCCTCAAACTCCACAAAAGTTGCTCGACATATTTTGCCGTTGTCATGCCATTGCTTCGTTTAATAACCAGTTAATCAAATGCCTAATTGACAGGAGGAAATTCAAGACCATATTTGAATAGTAGTATATATTGTCCTCAAAATTACTCTATCACGGCCCAAGTACTCATTGCCTTCAGCAATACTGCCTTGTTATTATTATTATTATTATTATTATTATTATTATTATTATTATTATTATTATTATTAATAGAGCTAGGATGACATTGATCGATACGGCCGAGATTGCAGCATATGTACCAGGGCTCGAAATTAGCGGTAGTCCCACGTCCACAGGCTAACAACTTTTCCCTGGGGCAACCAAAGTCCGTGAAATGGTAGCCCACATGGGCTACCAAAGCCTGGGACAGTACTTTGCGTGCCATGTCCAGTCTTTCAATGTTGGACGAGCTAAATGCAGTCAAATCCAGCTAGACACAGTAAGGCAAGACAATGACTTTGTTTTGCAAATTACATAGACGACCTTGCGATGGAACTTTGCAACAAAGTTTCAATATCTCAACTGATGTACTTGGATGATAGGAAAAGAAAATGATGGCCAATGAAAACGTAATGTCATTGTATTTGATCAAAATGTATCAATCACAAGCTCCTCCCTACTACAGAAAGCCCATTGTCTGTTTTTAGCCCTGCTGAGAAGGTGTGTGGTCATTACCATGATCATGACTATCAAAATTGGCACGCAACTCTGAGAATGACACGGGTTGTCAATACAATGATAGGTCACCAAACTTTTAGTGTCACTGTCGTCAATTATACCAGTTTCTTTGGGTAATAAAGGCGTGCAATATTCACATCAAATAACTAACAAATTCACTTCATGGGCAGAATCTTTAAAATAGCCTTCTCTTCTCTTGTTAAAAGAAAAATCCCTAAACTAAAATATGCATGGGCTACCAGCCGTTGTCACCGCGCTACCAACTTCAGAAAATGGTAGCCCAAGTGGACTACCAGGGAAAAAGTTGATTTGAGCCCTGCGTTACATTTGAGTCTGCGCAGTAGTAGTAGTTTGTTTCTGCCAACCGGGAGAAACTCCCCTGTATCGCGTCATATAGTTCACTCATCGCCTTCATCACACGCATGCGTATCACATGCAAACAGAACAAAAATCATCGCGTTCACCCAGCTCAAACATTCACAAATTAAATCTACACTTAACAAACGTGTAACACCTTTGTAGTTGCAACTCCGAATGCTGTGAAATTTACGAAACTGTTGTCAAGAAAATAAATCAAAACACAAGAATTGCTGCTGACTTCTTTATTCTACTTATCTTATAGATTTACAGAGATAAAATCCGAAATAACAACACTGCTTTGATTGTAGAATGAAGTTATACGATATCCTGGTATATACTCCACCTCTACCGGTCCTAGTAACTGTGTAAATGTGTTGCAGTAGGGATCTAAAGATAAAAGTAATATCGGATTAATGTAAATAACACTATGTATGTATGTATGTATGTATGTATGTATGTATGTATGTATGTATGTATGTATGTATGTATGTATGTATGTATGTATGTATGTATGTATGTATGTATGTATGTATGTATGTATGTATGTATGTATGTATGTATGTATGTATGTATGTATGTATGTATGTATGTATGTATGTATGTATGTATGTATGTATGTATGTATGTATGTATGTATGTATGTATGTATGTATGTATGTATGTATGTATGTATGTATGTATGTGTGTGTGTATGTATGTATGTATCATGTATGTATGTGTGTGTGTATGTATGTATGTATGTATGTATGTATGTATGTATCTATGTATCTATGTATGTATGTATATGGTATGTGTATGTATGTATGTATGTATGTATGTATGTATGTATGTATGTATGTATGTATGTATGTATGTATGTATGTATGTATGTATGTATGTATGTATGTATGTATGAATGTGGGTTTATATAGTATGTATCTATGTATATGTATATAGGCATGTAAGTATGTAGATTTATGCCTTTCATATGAAACACAGTAATCTGTGACAATATGCACAATTTCATATTATGTTTAATTCAATGTCTTTGTCTTGGCCCTCAATCCTTTGAGATGAAGTTTTTCAACACTGTATATGCAAATCGGATGTCATTTTCTGGCAGATTCGAACCCCACGTAAGCAGGTCTTTGTACAAGTCATGATTAACACCTACCTGGAACTTCGCAGACGAATCCTTTAGGTCTGTAGTCACAGTATTCGTCATCCCATTTACCTTTGTTACGATCTCTATACCTGTAATGTAGGACATGAGAAAACCCAAAGAAAGGCGGAAAAAAATAATTATGCTGTTCCGATAACATGGTATTCAAAAATAGGGTAGGTAGGTCGGCAGGAATTTTTTTCCAAAATAAATTTAATTTTAAATATGCATTTTTCAAACACTGGCCACAACATTTCAAGAAAAATGTATCATACCTGTAAAAGGAAAAAAAAAACCAAAAGACATCCTCGTTCAAGTAAAAATCAAATGCCAAGTAACGAACGCGTGATTTTAAGGTTTTTTATTTCTTTTATTTTTACTTCCGTGTTTACGAAACTTTAAAAAGTTTAGGGTTGGCAGATAAAAATAGGGTAGGTCGGGTTATCGGAACAGCACAATTTTTTTGCTTCGGTCTAAGCTTATTTCTGATAACGAATGCAAGTATTTTTAGCATCAGGAATCGCGTGCCGTAATAATTATATTCTACATTTGTGTACTTACTCTTTCTACACAATTTCTATGACATAATACGAATACGTAATTTTTTCTGCTCATTATGTCTGTAGTGGGAAATTGAACAATATGAAATAGCGATAATTATGTAAGAATGCAATACAGTTGCTTTGGAGTTACCTGCTCGCCAACAAGACATGGCTGCTGAATTAGTATAGATTATTTCGTAGTTTAATTTGGACAGTTTCGGGACAGTGGGAGTCATCTAAGACAAAAGGCTACCCAGGCAACTCAATGATATCACTTCATCAGTCAGAGGAGATCTTATGATGACCTGCTTTACGCTGCTTAACCATTGTCCGTTAACACTCACTATTACTAATGCTTACCACAACTGTACGCAGTCTTGGTCAATCTTCCTATTCTGCCCATTCTTCCTGTCGCGTATTTTAGTGTTGTCAGGCTGACTACGCGCCCAGTTCTCGTAGTCTTTGTAGCCGATCCTATCGTCATTGCCCCAGATATATCTCCCTTCGTTCCTGCTGTCGCTAAGACCAATAAAGAATCCATGGTTTTTGATACACTTCTTCTTATGTAGCTTGTTAGACTTGATAAGATCACGAATTTCGCCATCAACGTATCCGTTATTAAGTACTGCTAGACGACCGGCATAACCTCGCCGGATGAAACGATCTCGGCAAAACTTGGAGGCTGTCTCTTGGTATGGATGGTCATCTTTATCTTGTTGACAATACACTTCATATCGGGTACACTCACGGCGGCAGTAAGAGTCAAACGTTCTCAACGTAACAGTCGCTTTTAACAAAAAAAGAAGATAAACTTATTAAAAAGCTGATGATACAATAACTATATACTGTTTCATAAGTGAATGAACTAAAGGAATACAGAGGTTGAGAAGATTGAAGCTGAAAGATTTAATTAAAATTAACTGATATCTCACTCTAACACTTCTGTATATTATTGTTGCCAGTATTACGTACATGAACCTATGAATCTGAATGCAAGGATAGCAAAAGTTATTGAAATGAATTTGCCCTCCGGCTTTTGGATTTTATCCTGGTATTCCGTCGTCCTATAACATTTTACAGCTACATACTACAATCAACCAATCAAGACAATGGGAATCTAGTCCATCATCATCATCATCTTTAGCAGAAGCAGTACATAAAAAACTTTTAACATCATTGGAAAGAAAATATTGAATGACTTACCCGCTGGTTCCTAAAGCGTTGACGAGATTCGTTGATTGCAAAAAGGAGAAATGACAAGTTGTTTAGCAACGAATGGATGCAGCAGGAATAAAAATGGCAGTCAAAACTCCAGAGAAACAAACTGATCAATTACCGAGGGCCCTGGTTCAACCGAAGTACGTTTTTGTCCTCTGGATACGTAGTCACAATTTTAATCATGTAAGTCATTTGCATGGGAAAGAAGTGTAACTTTTCAAAATATTGAAGGATTTGTGCTCATTGATATCTTAGAAGGCCTACCAATAACTCCAGACAGTAACTTTTAGGCCGATTACTGAGGGAAAATACCTAAGACTTCTTATGCTATCTGATTAAGCTTCTGATCACCTCGGCAGATGTAGACTTAATATGCATAAGTAAAGATGCATGACCACTGTTGACCACTTGCAACATATGGAGATACAAGAATTGGGGTAAGGGATGAAGTACGCAACCACTGTGTCCAAAGAAAACCTCCGTTCGTTACAAAAAGTTGTCCCCCCTTGTTCCACTTTTCTACCCCTCCCCACCCCTATGCTCATCAGTAGAAAGAAAACTGATAATACCTGTGCGGAAGCATACACAACGCACGCGATGAGCATAAAAATTATCTTTAGGTCCATGGTGATCATCTGTAGATGAAACTGACATTCGCATTAATTACATGTATTGGGAAGGATATACAATACTTCATTCACCACAGAAACTAAAGATGTAAGTCGAGTAAGTGTTTAATCTAAATGGGAAACAAGGCTATCTCTTGGATTACGAAAATCTGCATTTCCGTAAGATAAACTGAGCATTTAACTATGATATACGTAATTTACATATGTAAAATTTGAATGAAACAATTCTAAGCGTATTGAATTTTTGTTGAAACGATAACTCTTGAAACAATCATTCACATTGAGTGATTGATGATTGAAAATACGCATGATCAGGTTTTCTTTTAAAACTTACAAATTGTGAGAATGCTATATGTACATGTAACAACTACGGCCTATATATTCCTTTGCACATATAAAGATGTTTCTCTAAAATTTGCTTTTTTCGTTCGATCATTATAATATGTACAAAGAGCACAGTTGCATCATGGTTGCTGTTAACAGCCTACAGTTGGAAGCGTGTTTTCGGACAATTTAGAGTCCTACGTGGATGTTACAAAAAAAATCAACTACATGGATTTTCTTCTATACAGGTTTCGAAGGTAGAAAGGCTATTTGAAATCACTTCATCGTGGATTCAATCGCTACAACCAAGAATTGTACTCCGTTAGTTACTCACCGAGTGGAATCCTTCTCCGTCTGCACGAGTTGGCTTCTGGTTCCGATGATCGACAGTAGAAATCCATGAGAATATATAGAAAAACTATCGTCGGGGGTGTCGCCTTACAACTGTCGCTGCATATCATTATTCTGTGACATGATATGTGCTTACAGAGAAATGGAAATGTACAGCAAATATTGCAGGGGCACCCCCGAGTGCAGGATAGAATGTATGAAAATACGGGGGTTGATATTTGGGTACTTAAGACCACATGTTCTGTTCAGTCGAAAAATCACTTGAGATAAGTTTCTCAGTTGTTAGGAGATGCAACAGATGCTTTCATTCCAAAACTCAATTCAATACAACGAAGTCACCCGTTTTAAATGACGAGCTGTTAAATCCATATTGCCACGCTTGTCAATCGAGCACAGTTGTTACGTTTACTAGATAGCTAAGAAAAAAATAACAATACGCTGAAATTACGCTGAAATTATTTAAATTATTTTTCGTTTTTCATCGACCATGATGGTAGATGTCGGACGTTTGGAATTCAGTCGACATTTCTAACTTGAACTTCAAACTAAAGAAATTCAATACGCTTAGAATAAATGTCACAGGTACATCTTTATATCTTTCCTTCCAGCAAAGTAAACAAACTTTTGAACGAAATGTGTAAATTCAAGCGATTTCTACTACCGGCGTAAGGACATTTCATCTTCAATTAGCAGACAGGCAGACAAATGTGCATTATTTTATCATAAACCGTAGAATGGACGACTTCTAGATACACAAAGAGGGTAGTAAATATGGACATGTTGGTTGTTGACTTGTCAAATGGGAGTTTGAAATCTTAAGGATATGAGAGGCTAAAGGGGGAGTTAATGTAGAGAAGAGATAGGCGGTGAGATAGTTTTAATGGACGGATAGTCAAAAGAAGATGGAATGGAAGCGGGGGTGGGGGGAAACTAGCTAGTTACCAAGAAGAGTCTATCTTTCAATTTGTAGCGGATGACAGTAGCAATTACTAACGGTATTGCAATACCCTACATAATAAACAACTGCAGCTTTGCTCAACATTTCTCAAAGATGCTGGCTAACTGCCCGTGGTTTCTTGAATGAAACGAAAATAAAATTTGGAAGAGGAAATATAAAGATGTTCGTAACTGCTCGCTCACTAGCATATACGGAATATATACCATCTCACTTAACTTGGATGCCCGTTCCCCACGCCCCACAACAATTCAAGCTCCCCACTGCCCTCTCCCCACTACTGAAATTCCCCATTGCCCACTAGTTGCCCACTAGGCAACCCAGATCAATGAAAAACCGTGCGAGCACCATACACTTAGTATACATTGGAACATTCTACTCTAAGTTAGGCGCTTAATCCCCCCCCCCCCAAAGTTCTATCAACCATGTCATTCCCCTCCCTCTCCGTATTTTCCGGTACCTACTGTCAAACATTTTCTCCCCGTCTGTGTAAAAAAATTCTTCCCCGCCCACAGTTACTATCGATTATTTCCTCCCCGCCTGCTGATTAGTGTTGAAATCTGACCACGCGCTGAAAAACTGCGCACGAACACCTTTTTGCACGAACAGCTCAGTTGGCGACACCTGTTTACTGGGTCTGTCCTCATTGTTGAGCAAATGCCAGTAAAATTCGAAAATATCACATAACATGAAATTCCGCTATAAACGCACAGATGGCAATACGATTTCTTTCTGGCTGCGTTATCAGTACCCCAATTTCCAATGGATTTTACTTTATTAGGTGAAATGGGATCCATTTACCTGTTTCATATTACCAGACAGGAGAGCAGCAGTTCAGTTGACTAAAACAGCCTGTTCTGCGGTTTTTTAAGTGTTATCCTGTGTGACGAAGTGACATGACTGTTTTACTATTTTACAAAGAAAAATACCCATCACAGTTACATTTAATAGTGAGGTAAGAAAAATTTTAAAATTGTAAAATTCATTAATTGTGGATGTTTATGTTTTACTTTTATGAAAGTTGAAAACAAATAAAATTAATATGCTGAAAATGTTAATACTCGTCTTACTTCTCGACAATCTATCCACATGAAGGCTTTACGAGTATTAAGCTATGATTTCATCGGTAGAGTTTGCGTACCTTAATCGAATTTGTACAAAGTGTAACACCATTCGCGTTTTCATAATTTAACAATTCAGCCACTGAAAATCTCCTATCTCTACGCCTTTGTATACGTGATGTATATAGCTGTTGCCTATAGGTCAGCCAATCATAACAATTTATGCACGTGAAACCCATTTTTATTTGATTCTAACGCCTTCCTCGTTTGCCGAACAAAACATCCTTTTTAACAAATTTATACATATATTTAAATTAGGCCAGAAATTGTGTGGTTCCGATAACATGCTTTTGAAAAATAGGGTATATAGGTGGGGGAAAAATTGTCATTTTTTTTATTTCACCAAAAAATCAGTAAAGCATGCGACTAAATTGCAAGTGTTCATGCAACTGATTCTGTTCAATTGTTCCCATACGAAAATGATATTGGAAACACATCGTATTTGGTACCGCGTGCAGAATAGCTCGCCATATCGCTGACAAGAACAGGCTGGCGCAGGCTTGACTTTCCTTGAACGATGACAGAGAAAGTGTCCCAAAAAAGCACCTTTTGTTCCCTCAAAGCATTATTTCAATGAAATACAACGGATTAGAATAGCAAACCCTGTAAAGTGACATTGATTGTTCGCATTTGATCGTGCAAAGTGAGTAATCAATCGCTGAACATGTGTACATCATGGATGATATAAATTGTTAGGATTTTAACGCACACAAAAAATTACTGCTTATTTTATGGTGACCTTGGGACAGATAATCATATTATAAATACAATGACGTGGGTAGACTTATTCTCCACTAAAGACATGTGATGTCAATGAAACAAAACCTGTGTCAATTTCGAGTTAATGTAAGGACCTAACGTTAAATCTGTACCTGCGAGTGATCACGTAATTAAAATATTGTAATCTAATAAAGTGGATAATGTGGTAAAGCATGAATATCAAGACGACGTAGGTAAGGTCAATGAAAAAATTATATGGTTCCCTAATTCGACCTACTCTATTTTAAACCCCCCCCCCTCCCCCGACCCTAAACTTTTTATGGGTCCGTCAACACGGAAGTAACACAAATTGTACTTTCCACGATAATTTTGAGAAAATCTGAAAAAGGTAAAACCTTGCGAGAGTTAGAGCGATATGACGTCATCGTTCAAGGAAAGTAAAGCCTGCGTCAGCCTGTTTTTGTCAGCAACATGGCGAGCTATTCTGCACGCGGTACCAAACACAATGCGTTTTCAATATCATTTTCATAACGGAAAATTGAACAGAATCAGTTGCGTGAACACTTGCAATTTGCTCGCATGCATTACTGATTTTTTGGTGAAAATAAGAAAATGACAATTTACCCCCCTCCTACATACCTCATTTTTCAAAAGCATGTTATCGGAACCACAAATTTATTTTGGCTTAATTTAGATATATGTATGAATTTGTGAGTTTTGTTCGGCAAACGAGGAAGGCGTTAGCATCAAATATAAAAATGCGTTTCGCGTGCATAAGTTGTCATGATTGATGGCCCTATCGTCAACAGCTTACAGTACGTCCAAAGGCGTATAGATAGGAGGTTCTGAGTGGCTGAATTGTTAAATTATGAAAACGCCAAATTATGGTGTTACATTTTGTGCAAATTTGATTCAGGTACACAAAATCTACTTATGAAATTATAGCTTGATACTCAGGAAGCCTTCATGTGGATAGATTGTCGAGAAGTAAGACGAGTATTAACATTTTCATCATATTAATTTTATTTTTTGAAATTTAATAAAATTAAAACATTAACATCCACAATTAATGAATTTTACAAGGCTTTGCTTACCTTACTATTAAATGTAACTATGATGGGGTTTTTTCTTGATAAAATGGAAAACAGTAATGTCACCCCGTCACACAGGATAACATTTAAAAAACGTACAACAGTTATAGACAACTGTGAACTGCTGCTGTCATGTCTGGTAATATGAAACAGGTAAATGGACCCCTCTTCACCTAATAAAGTAAAATCCATTGGAAATTGGGGTACTGATAACGCAGCTAGAAAGAAATCGTATTACCATCTGTTCGATTATAACGGAATTTTATGATATGTGATATTTTCAAATTTTACCGGTATTTGCGCAACAATGAAGACAGACCCAGTAAACAGGTGTTGTCAGTGAAGCTGTTCCTGCAAAAATGTGTTTTTGCGAAGTTTTTCAGCGCGTGGTCAGATTTAAACACTAATCAGCGGGCGGGGAGAAAAAAAATCGACATTTACTGTGGGCGGGGAAGAAATTTCATTATTTCCAGTACACGGGGAGAAAATGTTTGACACCAGGTCAAACCGACTACGAGAACTGGGCGCGTGGTCAGCCTGACGATGATAACAAACTAGACAAATTTGGCCAAGACTGCGTACAGATGTGGTAAGCATTAGTAATAATGAGTTTTTACGCAGAGTGGTAAAGCAGTGTAAAGCAGGTCATCACAAGATCTTCTCTGATTGATGAAGTGATATCATTGAGTTGATAGCTTTTTGTCTTAAATAACTTCCACTGTCCCAAAACGGTCCAAATTAAACCATGAAATAATCTATACTAATTTAGCAGCCATGTATTGTTGGCGAGCAGGTAACTCCAAAGCAACTGTATTACATTCTTACATTATCATCGCTATTTCATTTTGTTCAATTTCCCACTACAGACATAGTGAGGAGAACAAATTCCGTATTCGAATTATGTCATAGAAATTGTGTAGAAAGAGTGTATACACAAATGTAGAAAATGATTACTGCGGCATACAATTCCTGTTGCTACAAATAATTGTATTCGTTATCAGATATAAGCTTTTATAAACTTACACGGGTTTGTCTCATGTCCTACGTTACAGGTACAGAGATGGTAACAAAGGTAAATGGGATGACGAATACTGTGATGAGAGACCCAAAGGATTCGTCTGCGAAGTTCCAGGTAGGTATTTATCGTGACTTGTACAAAGACGTGCTTAGGCGAGGTTCGAATTTGCCATAAAGTGACATCCTATTTGCACACAGAATGTTGATAAACTTCACTTTCAAGGATTTAGGGCTAAGACTAAGACATTGAATTAAACATAATTATATGAAAGTTTGCATATTGTCACACCTTATTCTGCTTTATATGAAAGAAGGCAAAAATGTACATATATGGATACA